>NC_058411.1:104434777-104690682 GCF_002201575.2 Neomonachus schauinslandi
CCATCCATACCTCCATCCGCCATCCATCCACACCTCCATCATCCATCATCCATCCACACCTCCATCCATCATCCATCATGAAGCCACACCTCCAACAATCCATCATCCATCTACCCATCCACCCATCTACCATCATCATGTGTACGTCCACCAGTCCATCCACCCACCCACCTACCCTCTCATCCATTATCTATGTATTCACCCATTCATCCATCACCCATCACCACACTGCATTCTCTTTGTGCTCCCTTCTACACTGTGGATTCCTTTAAGGCAGAAAGGGATAGTGTCCATCTTCATATCCCCAATGCCACACACAGAGCCAGTGTCCCAGAGAGTGCCCCATGATTTTCTTCACAAGAGGAAATGGGTGATGGAAAGTTCTCTTATGTCTGCCTTTGGGGCCACTTGGTCTTAGAAATCAAACTGGAGAATAAGGAGAATGGAGGTGTGGTGTATTAACTGGGAGGCTCGTGTCTACAGGATGTAGAACCAGAGTAAAGTCTCGGCCCCAGTGCTCTGCAGAGGGGACAGTCTGAATGATGAAGCCCAAACAGTGCAAGATGAGAAAGAGCAATAGTCAGGAGAGTCTGGGTCATGCTGCTATAACAAACAATTCCCAAATCTAAGAGGATCAACACTGCAAAGATATCTGTTAAACTCATACAAAGTCTACTTGTGGGTCCAGGTGGCTTTCCAGGGCAGTTGGCCTTCGTGTACTGAGTCAGCAATCCAGGAAGTTCCAATTCTGTGGCTCCCCCATCTCAACATGAGGCTTCTGCGCCTCCCACAGAAGGGGAGAGCATATACCCCCATCATACCTTCTCCCTCTCCTGTCCCAACCTAGAATCCTGTGGCCATAGAACCCGGCAGGGCTTTGGTATAGAGGTCCTGAGCTGCAGGATGCCAGGCATGGCAAGTGAGAGAGGAAGGATGGGAAGACTGCTGCTGCTGGCTGGTCCATTCCGGGCACTGTCCCAGGGGCACCTTCACATTTCACGGCCTGAACCTCCCTCCACATAAGCTTCCTCTGATTCAGGGCCCCGTAGCTTGGCATCTCAGCTTGGCCATTTGTAGCAGAGATATGAATGCCCACCCAACATCCACATGCACTCTGCCCCATTGCCAGCCCCGGGTAGCCAGGAGGGGCCATGAGAATAGTTGTGGCCAGTGGGACGTGAGGGGTGTGACGTGTATCACCCCTGCCTGAAGCACAGAAGAATAGGTGTGACTCTGGCACATTCTCTGGCTCCCTCATTTTCCAACAACAGCAGAGTGTGTGGGCACAGGGCTTTGCAGTTCGCAAAGCACTGGCCCCAGCATGATCTCATTTGAGCCTCCCCACAACCACGTGCAGTAGGGATTATCAGGGTCTCATTTGGCAGTTGTGGCAACTGAGGCTCAGGGACGTCAAGCGACCTGTTGAGGGTCACACAGCAGCTAAGTGACAGGGAGCTCTCTCTCCACTCTCTTTCTTGCCTTATTTTGTTTTTTTCCCTTCCGTCCAGCTTGCCTCCTACCCCTCCGCCCCTCCACGCACCCCCGCTATCCCCAATACCAAACATCCCAAATTACCCTTGGAAGTTTCTCATCTAACCGGGGTGGGGGTGGGGCACCAAAGGCTCAGGCAGCCCTACTTCCGGAAGGTGGGCATTCTGCCTGCAGGGCGTGGGTCTCAGTGGGCCTGGTGGTCAGGCTGCCTCGAGAGCTCTGTGGAAGCAGATCTGGGAGGGCCGCTGGGCTCTGGGCCGGCATCGCTGAGCATGCAGCAGATCACCTGCAGCGGTCGTGGGCAGAGAGCCTCTGCTCTTGGCGAAGAGGCTTCTCACACAGGCTTTAGTCTGAACGTCCCAGTCGAGGGGCTTCCTCGTTTTTGCTTTGTTCTTAAGGGATTTGTTCATTTGTGGTATACACTGTGTCCACTTCTGAAAAGAACGCTTAGAGCAGTGAAGAGAGATGCTGATAGGCAGCCCCTCCCCCTCGCCCTGCCCCGGGCTTGCTTTGCCCACACAGGCATGAGCCTGCCCAAGCTCACGTACGTACAATTAGCTAGTTAAGTCCATACCCCACGCCCTACCATCCCCTGTCAGGAATGGGGAAAAGGAGGCAGGGAGGGTCTTCTTCCCCAGGTGCCCTCTGCAGGTGAATGCACTAAGTCAGTAAATGTGGATCTCAGTGCATCTCATGGAGTTCATTTGACTCCCGGCTCAGCAGACCCAAAATTCGGGTCTAAAGGGAGCCATCCAGGCTGTCGTGCTGCCCCCAAGCCTGTCGAGAGAGGGACCTGGGAGGCAAAACCCTACCTAACAGAGGAAGGAAGGTCCAAATGCCTGCTATTTAGGGAAAGCATTTAAACAGCTATTGTGATCTGAAAGGGCACCTGCACCCTGATGGTTATAGCAGCAATGTCCACAACAGCCAAACTATGGAAAAAGCCCAGATGTCCATCGACAGATGAATGGATAAAGAAGATGTGGTATATATATATGATGGAGTAATACTCAGCCATCAAAAAAAATGAAATCTTGCCATTTGCAACAATGTGGACGGAACTAGAGGGTATTATGCTAAGCGAAATAAGTCAATCAGAGAAAGACAAATACCATATGATCTCACTCATATGTGGAATTTAAGAAACAAGACAGAGGATCATAGGGGAAGAGAGGAAAAAATAAAACAAGATGAAATCAGAGAGGGAGACAAACCATAAGAGACTCTTAATCAAAGGAAATAAACTGAGGGTTGCTAGAGGAAAGGGGGTGGAGGGATGGGGTAACTGGATGACAGGCATTAAGAAGGGCATATGATGTAATGAGCACCGGGTATTATATAAGACTGATGAATCACTGACCTCTACCTCTGAAACCAATAATACATTATATGTTAATTAATTGAATCCAAATTTAAAAAATAAAAAGGAAGAAAAAAACCAGTTGCTTGTAACAAGGCATCCTTTCCTTTTTTTTCCTGACAGTCAGAACTGGGTTTGAACCCCAGCTCTGCACTGTACTAGCTGTGTGACCTTGAGTCCGTTATTACATGTCTCTGAACCTCTGTTTCTTCCACCAACTGCTAACCAGGCAAGTTATTCATCTTCTCTGAGCCTTGGAGTCCTCATCTACAAAAAGGAATGGATTTCTGCCTTCCTTATGGGTTCACTGTAAGGATCAAATGAACACACACACACACACACACACACACCCCCACAGAGCACTGGGGTGTAGTAAATGCTTTATAATGACCTATTTATTACTGGCCCGCTTCACTCCACAAAGATTAACATACAGTATCTAGAACAGATACCTATCTATTCTAGATACCTTCTTCGGTTCATTTCATGTCCTTCCACTTAGGACCCCTTTATCCCTGGCCCACAAACTCCATCCAAACTCCTCGTGAAACTGTTTGAAAGATGAGAACAAAGGTGCTGACAGCCGGCAGGACTCAGGCAAGCCTGGGAGAGTCTGGGCAGAGCAGTCTCGCAAGATGCCAGGCTGCCTGCCCCACAGGCCATCCCCCGGGACCGAGGCTGAGCTGGCCCCTCGGCCTACACGTCCTGTAGTGGGGCAGCAGTGTAGTTGAAAGCAGAAGGTGCCACACTGGGCCCAGGGCAGGATGATCGGAGCCTGAGGGGACATTAAGTCACCCCCACTGGAGGATGTTTCCCTGCAGACCATGGAGCAGCCTCAGGGGAGTGGGGATCAGTGGGCTCCTTGGATCTCTCTAAGCTTCTAGATCCTGCATGCTCTCATCAGGGGGGAACCTGGAAGGTGCCCTTCTCTGGGAGGTTCAAAGAAAAAGAGAGACAGCTACCTGTGTGGATTTTGACGAGTGAAGATGGCTTCTCTCTAGCGCAGGGCTCTGCAGGGCATGGCAGCCATGGGACCGTGGGCAAGCCTACTTCTGAGCCTCAGCTCCCCCTTCCCCTGCCTATTACACCTGCCTCCCAGCTCACTGTGATGTTCTAAGGAGACAATGTGTGGAAACATTTGTGGGCTGGACCCCTGACAGCCAGAGCCTGGCCTGTGCTGGCTGACGGCTGGGGGGCAAACAGGGAGGGAAGGCCTGCCCATCCAGGGTCCCAGACGGGCGAGAGAGACCCCACCAATGATACTGTAAGTTCTAGGAGGCACTAGAACTAAAAGACAAAATCCAAATTGCTATCATTTATGGAGGCTTCCAGGGGCCGTGTGCTGAGTGAGAACTGTACGGGCCTTGGTCCCTTTGGACCCCAAACAGTCCTGTGAGGAACACACTCTCATCATCCCCATTCTACAGGTAGGGAAAACCAAGGCACTCTGATGCTTCTCAGTCCGGCTCTCAGAAGAGACCATCAGGGGTGTTTTTGTAACAGGATAGAAGGGCTGCCGAAGGGAGCTAAGGGTCTGGGGCAGACAGCCCCTGTGCCCCCAGACAGCTTGCCCCACCCTCCGAGGTCATGTGCCTTCGGAACTGGGAAGTGTGGGCTTCCGGACTGGCTGCTGTGGCCCAGCCTGGCTGCAACCCACACCGGATCCACCTACTTGGAGGAAGGTGGGAACTTACTTCCCATTATCCTCCTCATTGCAGAAAGACTGCAACTCTGGGTTTCAAACCGTGTTGACCCTGGGGCCCCTGGGCCAGGGGAAGGGTCGCGGTGGGGGGAGAGGTGACAGAGGAAAAGGGACGGTGTGTTCATAGTTCTAATTTACCGGTGGCAATTAGCTTCCAAAGCGGCTAACCTTTCAACCTTCTACCTGCCTTCACTGGGGGAACTATTGACATTTAGAATCTGCAAGCCAAGTGCTGCAGCGAGGGAGGCAATGTTTTTTTAATGGGGACTCAGAGCCTGTGGATATGTTCTCCCAGCCTGGGCCATTTGCATACTTTACAGGGTGTGGGTCGAGCTGCATTTTAAGAGGTTTGTTGGCTTTCTGGAAAAGTGACTGCCAGGGACTGTGGGAAGTTTTATACGTGGGGGTTCCAGATCCAGCTGATTGTGCATCCTTACTCCCACTCGCCGCTCTGGTCCATGCCAGGAAGAGGCAGCAGAAAGGACGGCTCTGGTCTGGAGTGGGCCCGGGAGGCTTCACTCTCTCACAACCCAAGGAACTAAAAGATCAGGGTTCTTTTTCCTGACCTGACTTCCAGCCCAAGCCCACCCTCCTCCCAGGAAAGATTGTGCCTTTCCATGGTTACTGTGTCCAGCCTTCTGCCTCCAGCCAATGTGGCCCCCTTCGTGCAGACCAGCCAGGGGCCTGATTCTTTAGTCCATCTCTCTGTCTATCCATCCATTTATCCATGCAAGCTGCTAACATTTACCAAAGGCCATGTTCTAGGCACTGTGGTTCTCGGCACTGTGGATGCAACAGAGAATAGGACAGACCCAGTCCCTGTCCTCATAAAGCCTACGTTCTAGGAAAGAAGACAGAGAAACAAAATAAATATGTGGAATATCAATTGTGCAACGTGCTGGGGAGAAAATACAGGAGGGGAGGGGGAGAGGGCATGCTGGAGTGGAAGACTTGCACTTGCACTTTTAGACAGGAACAGCCTTACCTAGAGGAGCAAACACCTGGAGCAGTAAGGAGTGAGCCATGGAGGCATGGGGAACAGCCAGGGCAAAGGCCCTGAGGTTGCCAAGAGAGACCTGCCATGTGCAGGGGACAGCAAGGAGGTCAGTGCGGCTGGAGATGAGTGAACAAGGTGGGGAGGAGCAGGCCAGGATCACACAGGGCTACACTCCAATGGGCTTTGGCTCTTATTCCGCATGCTGTGAGGAGCCACTGGAGAAATGGCATGCCCTGCTTGTGTTTTAAAAGGCCCACTTAGGGGCGCCTGGGTGGCTCAGTTGGTTAAGCGACTGCCTTCGGCTCAGGTCATGATCCTGGAGTCCCGGGATCGAGTCCCGCATCAGGCTCTCTGCTCGGCAGGGAGTCTGCTTCTCCCTCTGACCCTCCCCCCTCTCATGCTCTCTCTCTCTGTCTCATTCTCTCTCTCAAATAAATAAATAAAATCTTAAAAAAAAAAAAAAGGCCCACTTAGGCAACATTGTGGAGAGATTTCAGGGGCTCAGAGAGACAGGCAGAGAGCAGTGAGGAGGCTGTGGCAGTAACCTAAGCCAGAGTTCCTTACAGCCCCCCCCCCGAGAAAGTGAGTCCTTAAACTCCCCAGACACAGGCCCATCCTGACCCTGAGAAAGTTCTAGAACGGGGCTCAGCTGGGATTTCTAGCCATTTCAAAGGCCAGCACTGCCCTCTGGGGGCTTAAAGCCTATCTTGGGATGAGAGGACGCCTGCTTTAAATGATCATTAGGCTTACCGCAGCATTGGCTAAGCATTCTCCCCCTGGGAGTCAAAGAGGACCCTCATTTAGAGGCACAGAACTCAGGCCGCTTTCCCAGAGAGCAATGTGCCCCAAAGAGGAAACCCTGCAAGGATTTTTATGCCTCCCAGCGCTTTAACCCTTGCAAAGTACTTTCACCTGCATTAGCTCATGCACCTCTCACATCCTACAAGTCAGCACATTTTATTACTATTATCATTGTGTCTACTTGGCAGGTGGAGAAACTGAGGCCGCAGTTGGGGGACAGACAGTGAGGCCAGGGAGGAGAGGCTTCAACATGAGCCTAGGGTGGGGAGGGTCCTGAGTCTCGCTACCTCCCACCCCCAATGCCAGCGAGCCCCTTCTCCCTCCAGGCTGGGATGGCAAAAGCAAAGGCAGTTTTCCTCCGGGCTATAGACACCAGCCGTCCACGAGGTGACTCTGAGACCTGGTCCAACCAAGACCTACCAGGTCCAAGACCCCCTTTCCCACAGAGGAACTTGGCTCAACTCCACCCAGGAGAAAGGTGCAGGAGGAAGAGGACGGTCGGCTCACTCCAAGCCAGCCTTCTCTCAAGGGTCTCTGTGCCGGCCTCCTCAGGTTTGCTGTGCCCTGGCGTTGCTGGGGAAGTTGCTGATGGCAGCCATTCAGCCCCCAAGGGCTGGAGCCTCTGGGGCATGGCTCTGTGGCCCCGTGTGGCTTGGGGCTGACCAGGGCTCAGAACTCAGAGGCAGTGAGGAAGCGACAGGGAAGTGCTCACCGGTCATGGTCATTTCAGCAACCACCCACCCCCCTCGCCCCCCTGCCTCCCGGCCTTCTCTGGGCTCTGCCCACCTGGTCACTCATCGAACTCCAGGGACAGCGAGGGCACAGTGCAGTCTGCTGAGGCTTCCTCTGAAACCTGAGCCCACATTTATAATAGATTTATAAGAACTGTGTGGACATGTTTGCTTTTTTTAGCCCCTCATGAGTGATGCCATTAAGGCGGCTATAACTCTTATTTACTCCATCAGCAGGCTGCTGGCAATGGCACCAAAATAGATTTGGAGAATTTATCTCATACATGCATCATGAGAAGGCAACCGAGGCGCACAGGTGAGATTTATGTGGGTGGAGGTGGGGGGGCATGTATCCATCATCCCCACCTTCGCCTTAAACCTGCTCCTCAAAGAGAGCCATTACCCTTCCTAATCAGAGCAAAGTAAATGTTTCAACTTCCTCCCTGCAACAGGCTCAGCTCTCCTCCTTGCTCTCTGGGTGGGGCTGTGCTGAGGGGCTTGGGGATCTGGCGTTCCCTCAGGGAACAGCAGAATCCACGGGAGGTGCGGGCCCGAGTCAGGGCGCTCCACAGAAGGGAGGCCAGGGTGTTTGGGCAGAGGTTTGTTTTATGCAACTGAAAGAGCCCTCAAAAGCACACACAGCATCCTCATTCCTGGTCCAGATCCTTAGCCGTGCTGTCACTCCTCCTCGAAATCCCTCTCTCCCTCCTGTCCTATCCCAGAACTGCCCTGTCCTCAAAGCCCCACTCAAATCATGCCTCCTTCCTGATGCTTTCCCTGACTATCAACACAGAGGGGGAGGAGAAGTTCCCTTGAGCTGAGAGGACAAGGACGAGGATGAAGGGCCAAGGCCTGACTCCATATTGACCAGGCCTCCTATTGCTGGGACTCAGTTTCATCTTAAACTGGGAGGCTGTACAAAGGACTTCCAGGACCTTTCCAGATCTGAAGTTCACTGAATGTCCCGTCCTCATCCTCACCAGCATTCCCATCTTTGAACTGTTAAACCTCTTTCAAGGGTTCTCATCTCTGGCTCCATATTAGACTCCCCAAGGAGCTTAAAAAAATTTTACCAGAGCCTAGCCCCATCCCTCACCAAATAAACTGGAATCTCTGGGGGTGGAGCCTGGACAGTGATATTTTTTAATGTCTACATTATTCTAATATCCAGCCAGAGTTGGGAGAACCCACTTGGGATCTGGATAGCCCAATTTATAATTATTATAGCAAATGCTAAATGGATAGATGGAGGGAGGGATGGATGGATGGACAGACGGACAGGTAGGTGGGAGTGCATGGACAGTGGGTGGATAGGTGGATTGGGTGGGTGATAAATGGATACTTTTGGCAAAAAAAAAGAAAAATTTTTTCTATTTCCATTGGGTTGACCTCTTACCATCAAGACTATGAGTTCTCTTAGGGCAAGGATTTTTCGCATCCTTTATGTTCCCTAACAATGCTCAGGTAGAGCCAGAGACAACCAGTGCTCAGGGAGTCCTAACACACTTGCATGGTAAGAACACGAGACTAGGAGAAGACGGGCATTTAAATATTGCATCCCTCATTTACCGTGACTCTAGTTCGGTCAACTTGCCTTAGGTTTCTCATGGCATTAGGAACAACAACAATAATAGTAATAATAACCCCTGCCAAGCTGTCAAGGTCAAGTGGCCCAGATAAATTTTAAAGTGTAGAATGCATGGGGGATAGCATTATTATTACCATCATAACTAATATTTAATTCTCCAACTGAACACAGTGTCCCCAACCTCCCTTGCATCACTTTTAGTCAGACGCCATCCTGACTTTGGTGACATTTTAGCTGCCACCCTGAGGGCCCAGGCCCCCACTGACGGAGATATGGGCTCAGACATTCTGGGGACCCTTGAAACCTAACACTGACCCCTCTCCATTCCCAGCCAAGAGGCCACGATTCAGCACCCTGGCATCTCTGCTCTCCACTTGAGGCCTTAGCCTTTCTCTCACCAGCTCGCCCCCTCCTGGCCAGCACCCCTGCTCCCCTCAGACCCTGAGCTGTCAGTTCTGCTCTGTCCCCAGTAGGCTCCCGGGCAGTGCTGCCCAGCGTGGGCCCTGACTCCAGCACGCCAGCCTGCTCCCACCCAGCCCCCACCACCAGACTGTGGTCCATCCTGCACTTGAGTCATCCACAGATCTTGAAAATGCAAACCTGATCGGGTCCCCTCCTGCTTTCAAATTCTCGGTGGGCTCCTTCCTGAGGGCTCCTTACAGCCCGATCCTAAAAGGCCTCTCCAGCTCTAGCCCCTGACTTCCACCTAGCCTGCGCTCCTGCCAAACGGAGTTTTCAACATTTCTCAGGCAAACTGGGTGCTTTTCCAGCTCTAGGCCTTTGCATGTGCTGTTCCCACTGCCTGGAATTCCCTTCCCTACTCCAGCCTCTTCACTTGATCAACTTCATCTCAGCCTTTAAACATCACATCCATGGCCACCTGGATGAGGATTTTCTCCACTGGCCTGGGCAGAATTAGTGGCCCAGCAAATGGTGCGTGTGTGAACATGGACTTCAAGTGTGTTCTTTGAAAAATCTCAATATAAGAAGGTCCAAATAATGCAAATAGGGCTTTACTCTACTTTATAAAACTCCACTTAAAACACAATAGTCTTTGGGGCGGTGGGGGGGGCCTTGAACAGGGACCTACCTTAGGAGAGTTGACACAGCCCCCAAACACGAGGCACCTCTGGGTTTACAGGGTGATCGGGGAAGATAGGAAGGAAGGAAGGAAAAGAAAAAGGAGAAGAAAAGAGGATGAAACATAAAAAGGAAGAAGAGCATAGTCCAGAAAACGTGTCTCTATCTTGAGATTACAAAAGAGGCTGTTCTCTAGAAGCAGGGAATACAAGCAGGTGACATTACTGATGTAGGCATAGAATCCGGGTAAGTGGCGGGTGTAGACATAGAATCTGGGTAACTGGGTGACCATCCCTCCTGTGTTGAACCCCACAAGAAAGAGTACATTTCACAAACCCCGTCTCGATAAAATGTACCCCAAACACCAACATGAATTGCCCATTGCCAATGGACAAGATTCATGCTCCAACTGTGCCCAAATGCCTCTGATAGGCTGCAAACTCCTGCACTTTTCGATTACTTCATGAAACGTGAAGTATAAATACTCTGGGCCGTTGGCACTAAGGACTCAATAGGACTATCGCGAGTCACAGGCCCAGGACAAGGCTCCTGTAAAGCGCGTAAGGATTAGCTAACACAGCTTTCAATCACACTCGCCCGTTTTAAATGGTAAAAGATGTAATGTTAATCAAACATTTAGTTTGCAAGTGTTTTTCTTCGTAAATGTCATGTACAAGGAGACACTCAGACGTGATCCACAACATAACTGGCAGGAGGGTGCCTCACTCGGTGGTGCGTATTTGCACTGGGGTGCCAGAAGGGGAGAAGCAGTTTCTTTGATTCCCAGGCTCTGTGCATTTCTTTTCTCATTTCAGAATATGCAGCATTCAAAAAATAAACCTGGTGCTATTTATAATGTTTGGTAACGTTCTGCAGTAAATATCTTGCCCCTGACGCAAGCTCTGTGATTCCAGGACCGAGTAAATATAAGGGGCCAATTTGTTGTTCAATTACTAGTTATTAAATCACGATACTGGGAAGCCGTACGTGGCCACACTGCTTGGGCTTTAAATACGGAGCAGCCTCTCTCTGATTTGGGAATCTCTCCGGGTTGGTGGGGGCGGGGGGCAGTTTCCTATCTCTTTCCTAGAGACTGCTCACAATAAAAAGGAAGCTCCACGTGCCAGAGGCAGGACAATGGACTTCATGACCACTGGAAGCCACGGCCAGTAGTGAGAATGCATGAATGTGTGACAGTGGGTCAAAGGCTTCTGGCAAGCATGGAGGCAGCTGGCCCTGATAGGGTGGTCCAGCCCTTAGTACTTGAGCTGTGGTCCCAGACCAGCCGCAGGGGCATCACACAGAAATGCAGAATTTCAGGCCCCACATTTTACCCCCCTCCCAGCTGCTGAATCAGAACACTGTGCATTTTCACAAGATCTCGAGGGGACATATGTGCACATTACAGTGTAAGACGTCCTGGTCTAGTTAATGCCCCAGTGACTCCTCCAAGTCACTGGAAGTCTCTGATCCATTTCATTTCATCTCCTCGGAAGAAAGGAAATAAAAGCCAGAGAAATAAGCAGGACCCCTCAATGATATCAGGCTGCAGGTACCCGTAACAAAGACAGGTAAGCTCCACAAGGGAGGCATCACTTGCTGATAAGGGGCACAAAGTGAAGATACCGTCTAGGACTCAGGAGACTGGGGCTCCAGACCTGACTCAGCCAGAAACTTACTGTGTGACCCTCGGCCTCAGTTTCCCCACTTGTGCCACAGAGAGGGTGGAATTCATTATCTCCAAGGTCCCTTCTAACCCTATCATTCTCGGCTTTTGCTCAGAGATGCAGGGAACAGCTCTCACCAAGCTGCATGCAGACTTTTCTCACCAGGAAAATTAATTCAGTCCTCAATGTTGCAGTCTATAAATTACTGGCCAATCTGTTTCAGAAATATTAAGGGAACATTTATAAATTGCATCTTCCATTCAATGCTGCAGAGGAAAGATCTTGGGGCCATCAGATGTTTATCTTACTTAAAGCTCCAGCTAGAATCAATCTCCCCCAGGCTTCATGGGAGAGAACATCATTTCGGGGGGTAGGGGGTGGTTACCATATGTCAGGCTGACTCTCCCCTCACTTTCCCCCACTCCCTGCTCTGGAGAATTTACTTTCCAAAATTCAAGCTGGGGACTTTGAGCGAAGCAAAGCGAGGGTAGGAAGTAGGGAGGGGAGGTTGGCTGCGACAGGAGGCTGGGGCAGGGCACACTCCCTTGATCCACCTGCATGAGGCAGAGGGTCGCGGCGCTGGCTTGGGGGCCCTGAGAGCAGGCCGGGAAGTTAAGCTGTCTTCTGCAGTAATTGATTTTGACAGCATAACAAGTTAATTCGTCACCGTTTTGCAACTTATTTGAGAATTCATCGGTAAGCAGAGTCCCACAGGACAGCTTGTAATCACTTGTAAACTCAAATTAGGTCTCCCAGTTAAATACGGTTGATACCAGGTAGAGCTGGACTCCTATCTGTGACTACAAATGCACTACTTTCACCTTCTCCCTCACATCAAGGACATGCTCTGGCTAGAGGTGATGTAAGCAGATGAGGGCCAAGTTCCAGGCACCAGCGTTACCGAGTGGTGACCCTAACTGAAAATAGCTTGAAGGGAGGGAAGAAAGGCGGACCAGGTCCCCCCCATCCCTTAAATACACCATATCCTCTTCTCCTCGGTTATTATGATTACGTTTAGGCTCATTGACGTGTCATTGTGAAAAATGAAATGAACTAGGATAAAAAGGCTTGTTCGGGGCCCAGCTCCTTGAGTAGAATTAATACCTGAGCTAAACCCCCTTCCAGCAGGGTCTTCCTAATACTTTATTACAATAGTTTATCAGGAACAGTTATTTTAATACCAGGCCATAAAGACCATATTGGGTGGCAGCTTTATTTCCCAGGAGTTAAATATTAATTGCCACACAAAAGGACTATAAAAATGACATGGGGAGCAAATATCCCGGCTTCCTGCAAAGTGGAAAGAATTCTTTAATATTAGCATCTCCACGATACGGTGCACACTGAGGCTTAATTAAAATGCACAATTATTCTACATTTCTTTTTCTTCTTGGTGGCTTCAAGGAGATGGGCTCACAGATAGAAGCCAGGGCCACATCCCTGCAGGATGGGCTGACAGCTCTCGATAAAACACTGTCGCTCAGTAATAGAACGGGGCAACCACAGTAAACGGTTAATATCAAAATACAGGCCGTGCAGAAGGCAAATGCAACTTTACCTAAGAGCCTTAAAATGTTTTAACTACCATTTCAATCAAGTCTGGAAGTTTGAAATGTGGCACTAAACACACTTCTTGGAGAAGCTGTTTTCTTTCCACGCCCAGAACTCATAAATCCAAAAGACCTACTTAGGCTAAGACAAGGCAGGAGCTGAGGAAGCAGTTTTGGGAACTGCTAAAAACATCCCTCCAAGGGGTTGAGGGGCAGCTGTGGGCTGGGCTCTGGGGGAGCGCCCCCCTGCCCTGTGCCATGAGGCAGGAGGAGATTTGGGGCAGGCTGTGCAGGGCTGGGACATCCCAGCAGAGCTCCAGAGAAAGGGAGGAAAAGGGCTTCTGGGTGCCCCAGCCATATCCCAGCTCTGCAGAAGGGAGGCATCAGGGGGTCATTGCATCCTGTCCCCTCCTTCTAGGGTGGCCCTATTCCAGTGCAACTCCAACTCCCTTCCAGGAAAGAGAAGGAGACGGTGTTGCCTCCCTTAAGACCCGTGATGCTGTTACTCCGCTGGTACACGTCGGCACGTCTGTTCCAGCTACTACGAGCCTCAAATATTTCCATACTGGTTGGTAAAGACCCCTTTCCCTGAGCCCTTGAAGTCCCTCTGCCCACTGCCCCAGCCATCCTCCCCCCCTTCACTGGGACCTCCCCTTCCAGGACTCCCAACCACTCAGCAATTCGAGGATTCATTCCTGCCTCAGCTTGGCAGCTTGAGGTCTGGTGGTGGGAGGGTCAGTACCCTCATCACACACACACGCATTTCTAACATCACCTTTAGTCACCTTGGAGGAGCTGCTCTGGACCTGGTCCCACTTAGAAACCATCCACCTAAGCCCCTTAACTCACACAGAGGGCCAGCGGGAGAGTGTGACCCAGTGGCATGACCAGGGCTGGATCCCGCCCCCCATCACCATCCTCACCACTCAGAAGTCCTCCCCTAGTTCTAACCCAAGTCTTGGCTGCTTCCAGGCACCACCTTCTCTGGCTCAGGCCTGCCAGCCTCATTAGGGCTCCACTACCCCTTCTCCCAGCCCCCTAGCATTCCTGCAGAGGAAGACCACACCCCGCTGTCTTTCCACTAATTGGGTTTTAATGGTCCTGGCCAGAGGGATGGGCTTGTCAGCTGCCATGTTTGGCCCCAGGCCAGCTGGGGACGCCAGCAAAAGGCGGGAGTGAGCTTAATGAGCAACACCTGTAGCCCTCATGACCACTTGCTTCTGACTCAGCTGCGCCCTGAGCCCCCTTGTCCCTGCCCAGCCCCAGAGACCCCCCCAGGAGACCAGCAAACCGCTAGCTCCGGGCTCCTAAGTCAGAGGAACATGAGTCGTGCAGGCTCAGGAGAGACAGAGATCCAGTGATTCTCATCTGTCAGGACAGGGGGAGGGCCAGCAGGCCTGCCAACCTTCGAGAAATGCTGGGGATATAGGTCTTAGACCCTGGAGACTCCCCTGCCCACTCTGGGCGTAAGAGCTGCTCCTTCTAGAAACCAGGCTCCCAAGCAGGGAGCTAATGTGCTGATTTATTTACCTAATTATAGTAAAACAAACAAGCTGGAAACTAAGGTGGATCTGTGCTCTTGTTCAGGAAGCAGCCACACCTCCCTGCCTGGGTTCTTGGGAGGTTGGGCGGCAGGGGAAGGACAGGTGAGGATCTGTGTGGGCACCTGGGAAGGGACAGATGGGGGTGTGGGGACACATTAAGGTCCCCAACCAGGCCACAGTCTCTTCCCTCGCAGACCCATCTTGGTCCCCAGTGTGCCTGGTGCCCCACACTGTACCATGCTCCTGAGTGACCCTAAGCACTCCAGCTTTCACGCCTTTGCTCCTGCAGAGCCCTCGACCAAGTGGCCTCCTCCTTTCTACCGCACCTGTCCTCTGGGCCCCCAAGGCACTTGGCCTGCCCACCACTTTGATCATCTGGCTCTCTATGCATGTCTGTCCCTATAGCACAGCCTCCCAGGCCCCCTGGGGGAGCAGGGGCCAGACTGGGGACTGGAGGAAGCAGGGAGCTCCCTGTCTGGGCTGGAGTAGCAGAAGATGGGGAGCACAGAAAGAGGAGGGTGCTGGTTGCAGAGACTGGGGCCTCAGAAGGGACTGACAAATGTGACTTAATAGGCATGTCACCAAATGGTGGTAACTGAAGGCTGCCCTCCCACCACCTCAAACCTGGGGGGCTTCTGGGGGTGGGGCCAAGGGGTTAAGCCCTGACTCTGCTCAGAGGACCAGGGAAACTGTAGCTCCATCCTGAATGCCAAAGAGACCGAGGGAGGGGAGGGAGCCATCCCAGGCCATCCCCAGTATTCAGGGTGAGACAGCTTTCCCACCACACTGTCCCCTTCCCCTAATATCTCCATCTCCCTCCCCAGCCCAGACCTGGGAAGGTCTCACCACCCACATCTCAGCTTTAGACTCATTCATTCATTCATTCCTATTTTTCTTGAGTATGGACACTGTTCCAGGCACTGGGGATAACACTGGTGAAGAAGACCAGAGGAGGCCCCTCGGTGCGCTTACAGTATACAAGAGAGACAGACAACAGCCATGTAACCTGGCCAATAAAATGATCACAGATTGCCATCAGAGCTGGTGTGGTGGTGGTGTGGTGAGTGGGGGGTACAGTGCATGGGGTAGGGGTGCCTCCTTTGGGTCAGGTGGTCAGGGAAGGCCTCTCTGGGAAGGGGGCATTAGATACATGAGGAACTAAGAGAAGTGAGCTCTGCAAAGATTGGAGGAAGCTCCTTCCAGGCACAGGGATTAGCAAGTGCAAAGGCCCCAAGTCAGAAAAAGGCTTACAGGAAGCCAATGTGGCTGACTCACAGCCTGCAGGGGTGAGGCTGGAGGAGGAAGCACAAGGCCTGGGAGTGCCAGGTCTTGTCAGCACAGCCAAGACTTGGGAGACTTTGGATAATGGGGAGCCACTGGAGGATTCTTAGCAGGTCAGATGAGATCTAATTCATTTATTCAACCCATATCTTCCCACCCGGCTGCCCTGCATTCACCAGCAGGAGAACGGGGCCTCAATATTATGGCTGCAAAGAGTTGAATTTTCCAACAACTGGTGGGGGCTTGGAAGCAGATCTTCCCTAGTAAGACTGGTAAGACTATAGCCCACTGATAAGACTACAGCCCACTGATACTTGGTTGCAGCCTTGTGGGACCTCCATAGAGGGGCCAGCTAAACCATGCCCAAAGTCCTGACCCACAGAAACTATAAGGTAGTGTGCGTTGGTTTGCGGAATTTATTATGTAGCAGTAGAAAACGAAATATGATGAATGAGCTACGCAGGTATTTGGAGGAAAACAAAGGCAGGAAGACAATGCAGCCCGTGCAAAGGCCCTGAGGCAGGAGAGGAATCCCACGGAGGTCAGAATGACAGCCATGCAAGGCGATAATTGTAGGAGATGAAGTTGAATGACATGACTGAGTGACATGGAGGGTTTTTTTGTTTTTAGTCTGATAGACATTTTGTTAAACAATCCCTTTGAATTATGAAAAAGCATATTTTCAGATGTGGATTTTAAAAATACAATCTACAGGGGCGCCTGGCTGGCTCAGTTGGTAGAGCACGTGACTTTTGGTCTCAAGGTCGTGAATTTGAGCCCCACTCTGGGCATGGAGCCTACTTTAAAAAAATAAATACATAAATAATAAAAACCTTAAAAATGCAATCTACAAAAACAACTAGGACTGCTATATATATTTGGAGCAATTAAGATGTCCCCCTGAACCATAGTTATAGTGGTAAAACGGTATATATTCACTGCCCCAAAATTTCATTTTTATTCAAATGCTAACACGTTACATAATTTCAAACCAATGGCTTTGTACCTAGATGATATGATCCTTTTATTTGGAAACACTCTGGGACATACCTGAAGCTTTAAACATCATTTCTAAGTAGCTCCTGGAGGTTTTGAACAGAAGAGGGACCTGCCCTGACTCATATTTTGGAATCACACGGCTGCTGGGTGGAGAATGGGCCATAGGAGGGCGAAGGTGGATGTAGGGCAGCGGGGTGGGAGGCAGCCGCACAAGCCTTGGTGAACGATGAGGAACCTTGCCGCTCATCCCCTCCCACCAACCAGCCTGGCCGGTCTCTGGCAGGCCCTGGAGTGGCCTGCAAAGGCAAGGCAAATGACACAGCCTGGTCCCCGTCCTCGGACAGCAAAACCTCCAGGCCACAGCTTTAGCCCAAACCAGGATGCAAGCCCTTAGTACTGTACAAGCCCCTCCCATGTGCAAGGCCATGATCCGCATCTTTAGCTTTCCTGACTGGGTTATGAAGACCCCAGGTTGCACTTAGAGCAGATGCTAAACTTTCTTTAGGGAGCATTTCCTGATGAATCCCCCAAACTTGGGAGTATTCCTTGTGCTTCCAGATCCCCACTCTTGGGAGTTACCCATTAAATGTGCCTCAGATTAAAACCCACAGAGGAAAGGAATACAGGAAGTAGAACAAATGTTGCATGAGAACCCACTGCTTATCAGGCAGTGTCCTGGGAGCCTCCATTTCTGAAGTGAAGAGTGTGATTGGCATGACCGCCTTCATTTTTTTTTTTTTCTAACGAGGAGACAAGCTCAGAAAAGGCAAGTAACAGACCCGAGGTTGCACAGAAACTCTCAGCTCTGCAGCTGGGAGTTGAGCCCAGTCTGTCTGACTCCAAGGTCCACGTTTCAGAACCCACCACCATGCCGGCCACCTGGCACTTTGATGAAACGCCAAAATAAAACACCTCCAAACCCCACCAAATAACCCACTTTTCCCAAGCAATACCTAGGGCAACAGCATTCCAGGATAATTAATGAGTTAGGGCCATCTCTTAGGAGGGTGGGGGTTTATGGATTATATGTTTAAGTGCTATTATTCCATGATACAATTATGTTTTCTTTAAGTGCTATTATTCCACTGTCTTATAGACAGGGTCTAGACTCCTCCCTCATCCTGGGAGCTCTGTGAGTCAGAGCCCTGGGGCCCCCGCATCAACCTGAGAGCTTCTAGAGGGACCAGTCTCACCCTTCTATAGCTCCTCCCCCAGACCCCATGCCAGCCGTGCCTGCTGAGTTCCATCCACAGCCCTATTCCCTGGGCCCTGTGTCCATACGGACCCCACAGGTTTTAGAAGCATGGTCATAGCTGACACAGGCAAGAGGAGAAGCAAACTTGGCCATGGGTGAGGCAGGAGGGGACATACCCACCATCGGAGCACACCCCGAGACCCCACCACGGCACCTAACATTTCTGGCAATTGTCAGAAATGGGATTTAAAAGTGCAACTTTGCAGTATAATCAACAGACTAGGAAATTATGGAACATAAATCATGAGTCTCTTTGTTCTGTGAGGGGGGTGAAAAAAAGCCATGTTTATCACCAGAATTGATAAGAAAAGGGGGAAATGGTGAGCCCCCCGCTCCTGACAAGACCACCAATGCCAGGTCATCCTGGACACTGCCCTCCCCTCCCTATTTTTGTCTAGATCTGCGGGCCCACCACATTGGGGTCTACACTGGGGTTGGGGGATTGGTTAACTCACTTCCAAGTGGTGTTTCCCCCATGAAACTTCAGACGGCTCCCTAAGAGACACCGCCCTGGGGAAGGCAGGGGTGGGTGCCCAGATGCTCTAGAAAGTCTCTCCTCAGCAAACATTTCCTGGTCCGGGAGGACACTGCCAAGTGTGGCTTAATGGCCTCCTGCTGCCCTTTGCATTATTGATTACAATCCCTGCTTAGAAGCTTGAAAATGAGATTTTTTTTTTTCCCTCTAATGATTTCCACTTGGCAAACACCAAGATTCCCCTGACTTTTCCCTGCTGAGGATACTTGAGGAGGGCATGGTGAGGTGGGGAGCAGCTGGGGTTCCCTGCATCATCTTCTAAGGAACATGGGAAACCTCCACCCAGCTGCCCTGCTTCAGTGGGGCTGTGGCCCGGGGCTCAGGAACATACCTCAGGGTTGGGATGAGCAGTTTGACCTTGCATCTTGCACCGACACGCCCCAAGTTAACAGGATTTGAGGCTGGAAAAGCCGTTTGTCCATCTTTTCTTCCAGATAGTTCTGAATAGGGGTCTAGAAGGACAGTCGACTTGAAGGGAAGTCTGTGGGGGGTTTGGCCTCTGCCGAAGGACTTCCCAAACCCTGGAGGAAGGTCCCTAATAGAGGGAGACTACAAAATGGGGTTTCTGACAGCTCAGGAATGTGATCATGAGAGGCGCACAGAGGATGCTTTCTGAGAAAAGAAGCAGGAGAAGAAAAAGGTGGCAGTGAGCTGCCCGGGACTTGGGGTCATGAGAGCGTGAATTATAGGGTCCCAGCACCGGAGCCTGCTGGACCATCTCTCTAGTCACTGACCATCCCTCCTCCACCACTCTTGGCCTCCTCATCCACACAGGTGCTGGGATTCGTCCAGGCTAATGCTTCTACAGTATTGTTGGAAGCCCAGAAGGAATGTACAGGAATTCAACATTTTTATGTGTCTGTTTCAATGATAATTTAAAAAAACCCAAACATCAGCATGTTGTACGGACCCTGGATGACCACACTGTAACTGAGCCTCAAGCTGCCCTCCCTGCTTTCCAGCCCTGGATCTGTCTGGGGTGGGCGCCTGCTCTGCCGTGCTCCTGGCCTGCTCCCAAATGGAGACCACTATCCCCTGTGTGTCCCAGTCCAAGACGAGCCTGCTGCCCTGTCCTCACACCAAGTCCCAATTACAGAAACCACCCGGACCTCTAGGCTCCCATGAGGTGAAGTTCTGCCATCTCCCGGCCAGGCCCCTGGTGGGGCTGCAATGTCTCCTCTGGATGGCTCCGGAGGGCTGAGCCTTGCCTCCTGAACGCATCACGCAGGATTACCCCACCCCACCCGGAGCTGAGGCTTGGGGTGATCCCGCTTCCTGGGAAAAGTCAAACCCCACAAAAACAAGCCAGTGTGTGCTGTTTCCCTGCCGGGAGACTGAGGTCAGGCGATACCCCACGACCCCAGCAATCAGGAGGCAGTGGAGGCCCCCAGGAAGGACAGTGCCATCTGCCTACCCTCCCCACAGCCCCCCCCACCCCCGCAGCTCTGATGGCCACAGCTGAGCCAGCCTGCCTGCAACCGGCTAGGCAACTTTGCTACCTCTCTGGGGTGCAGCTTCCTCATCTGTAAAATGGGGATAATACACATCTCTAATTCATAGGTTTGATATAAGGATTATATCAGTGGGTTAACACAGAGAAAGTGCTTAGAACGAGGTTTGGCCCATAGTCAGTGCGTGATGAATGGAGGCTATTCCTTATCCAGTGGGGAAGGCGAGCTAGAGGATCTATAAAGCTACACCCAGGTCTAAGGTCTGATTCAATCTCAGAGTCAGCCCCGTATGTTGCAGCTGCAGCCCCTATTACTGTATGGCCACCGCCCGCGATAATGATGCTTAACACCTCTGTGAAATCTGTCACATCCACGGTCCCGTCTGTCACCACACTAAAGCCTCAAAATAGCCCTGGGAGCCAAAACATTAATGTCTCCATTTTACAGATGGAGAAACTGAGGCCCAGAGGAAGGACAGGACTTGCTGGCAGCCTTGTGGCTGTTTTAAAATCACAGAAGGGGCTGAATCCAGCTCTCCTGGGGCAATGCCACACTCTCTGCTGTTTCTTTCCCAGCATCCTACCTGGGGCAGAAGGAAGAGTCTGCCTCTGGCCAACAGGGCCTATAACACCTAAGCCCTGGGGGGTGTCCTTTTCATTTGCTGAGGCGCCCGCCTAGGGAGGGCGGCCATCAAATCGGCTTTCCGGGCTCCCATAACCGTTCTAACAAATGTCTTTCCAGCAGCGGTGGCTGAAAGCAGATTAATGTCTCCGTGGCCCTAACACTTCTCAGCCCCCTTTGCCTGTCAGGTCATTACCGGCTGGTTTATAGTCATGAGGCCTTTTTCAGGTTCGCAAACGGTTTGCATGAGAAAGAGACCACAGGGCTAAGCCTTCTGGAGCTGCTTTTCCTCCAGGGAGGCTCTGGCTGGTGGCTGGCGGGGACGGTCCTGCTTTCTCCTGTTTGGGGGCAGGTAAGAGTAGGCACGGTTAGGAGCCTGGACTCTGGAATAAAAATGTTAAGGTCACCACTTACTAGCTGTGTGGCCTTAGGCAAGCTGCTTTACTTCATTGAGCCTCCATTTCTTCATCTGGAAAATGGGAGTAATAGTACTTTTCAAGGATTAAGAGGGCCAGTTCATGGGTGCCTGGGTGGCTCAGTTGGTTAAGCGACTGCCTTTGGCTCAAGTCATGATCCTGGAGTCCCAGGATCGAGTTCCGCATCGGGCTACCTGCTCAGCAGGGAGTCTGCTTCTCCCTCTCCCGCTCCCCCCTCTTGTGCTCTTTCTCTCTCTCTCTCTCTCTCTCAAATAAATAAAATCTTAAAAAAAAAAAAAAGAGGGTCAGTTCATGTAAAGAACTTGGTATATAGTTAGCGCTCAGCTGATAAATGAACTCCTATGATTATAATCTATGGGCTCTGTCCTGTTCACTGCTTGGTGCATAATAGGCACCTGTTAAACCCATCTTTGATGAACAAACGACGAGTGAAATTTTAGAACCGGATTTATAGATTGCAGGGTTTCTCTCCAGTGGCACTACCAACATTCGGGCTATGACAATTTCTTGTTGTGGGGCTGTCCTGTACATTGTAGGATGCCTAGCAGCATCCCTGGCTTCTACCACCAAATAATGAGTCGCACCCTTCTCCCAACTGTGACGATAAAAAAATGTCTCTGGATACTACAGAATGTCCCCTAAGGGGCAACCCACTCTTCCCCTGATCTAATGACATGGAATGACCTCATCTGAAAAATGAGGAAGTTGAGGCCCAGACAGAGAAAGCGACTTCCAGAAGTCACACAGCAAGTTAGTGGCAGGGCTGGGATTCACACCCAGGTGTCCTGATTCTAAGCCCAGGGCTTCTTCCACATCATCCCTGTCTTCAATGCCTCACCGTCATAGCCCTCCCATCAGGACATGGGAATGAGCTCCAAACTGGAGGCCAGTTGCTGCTGGGCTGTCCTTCAGTTACCCTATAATATGGATGCCGGTCATGGGAGGCCTGCGTAGCCAGCTGTATAAGGTCCCCTGCTCTGGTGACAATGCGTGGGACACAGCCACCTGTGTGATCAGATGGCTCTTACAGTGTCTCTCATTCATGAGTTCACTCAACAAACATGGGCATCTACTATTAGCCAGGGACTCAGTTGGTTGAGAGTCACCAGGGAGGGGCAGGTGCTTATTACTGGGTGCTCAGATAGCCTGGAGAGAATCCTGTTTCTCAGGGACACTTAACCAGCCTCAACATCAATTTCTGCAACTGTAAAATGGGAATGATAATGGCAGCAACTTAAAGATCACAAGTATAAGGGTCCCTCACCATCCAAAGCTAATTGAGCTCAGAAGAAGCTGTAATGGTGAGTGATTAACCCAAAACTTGATATCCCTCTCTTCTGTTCCTGATTGGATAGCAAGACTGTGGATTGGCAGGGGTTTGCCCTGAGGATTAAATGTGTAGACCAGCTTCCACTGGACACTTTGTTGAGGCACCATCTAAGAACTCTCCATGCCATACCTTATTCATCTCACACAACAGGACCCAAAGCAGCTACCATTTTATAGAAGAAGAAATCGAGGCACAGGGAGGTCATATAACTTGTCCAAGACCCCACATTTGGAACAAAGGTGAAACCAGGATGTGAGCCAGTCTGCTTCTACAACCTGTGCCCTTAGCTTCCCAGGCCTAAGCATTTACCCCAGGACTGCTGCCGCTATGGTGGTGCTGATAATGATGGTGATGGTGATGGTGGTGGTGGTGATGGTGATGGTGATGGTGGTGGTGGTGGTGGTAATGGTGATGGTGATGGTGGTGATGATGCTGATGCTGATGATGATGATGGTGGTGGTGATGGTGGTGGTGGTGATGGTGGTGATGATGATGATGGTGATGGTGGTGATGGTGATGGTGGTGGTGGTGATGATGATGGTGGTGGTGATGATGATGATGGTGATGGTGGTGGTGATGATGATGGTGGTGGTGATGATGATGATGGTGATGGTGGTGGTGATGATGATGATGATGATGATATTGTCCTCAGTGATGAAAAAGGTTTGGTAATGCTCTCTTTAAGTCATTTAATGCTTTTCATGGGGGGAAAACATTGGGGCAAAAAATTCTAATGTTCTAAGATAGGAATTGGTAAAGATTTTCTATAAAGGGCCAGACAATAAATATTTTTTACTTTCCAGGCAGGACTGTCCCTGTCACAACTACTCAACCTTGCTGATATTGTGAGAAAATTATCATAGACCTCCAGAAACAAAGGGGCATGGCTGTGTTCCAATAAAACTTTATTTACAAAGGCAGGCTATGAAACACATAGCCCACAGGCCTTAGTTTGCCGACCCATTTTAAGAGAACTACTTTAATTGGGAAAAGTGTCTAAGTCCCTCTCTTTTCTCCAGCCCAGGAGAAATGAGCCCAGCGGTCTGGAGAACATCCAGGAAAGACTGGAGTAAAAATCACATGCGTGGGCTCTGGGGCAGGGGACAGCTCATGGGAAGGTCAGCCCCAAGGCTGCCCTGACAAGTGGTGAGGGCTTGGGAAGCCCAGCTTTGGCAAAAGTCCTTGGAGCCTGCAAGCTGTGGGAACCGTGTCAGGCTTGACTATCCCTTCAAACAGAGGCTTGCGGTGAGCAGTCAGAGAGCTGGGCCCAGGAAAGCTCAAAGGCACACTTGTCCTAGATGTTACCTGCCCCACTGTGACTCATTTGATGACCTGACCTGTGCTGGCTGGACGGAGGGTGCCTGACGTGACGAGATCCACTTCAGCAGGAAAAGAGGAACACTCGGTATTCTGGAATCACCACCGCACAAAAAGGGGGTTCAACCATCTTTGGTTCAGAGGTTTGTAACCCCATACTCAAGAAGAGCCTGGCTCTGGTGCTAGGGGAGTCTTGTCCCAACACCATTTACGAAGTTGCTGCAGAGCTAACTAGATAATTCTGAGTTAAGACGAATATCATCTTACACAGACATGCTCTTCAAATCAACCTGCCTCTCCCCCAGCAGCCACAAGATCTTGACAACTCTGCCTCTCTGTCCCCTCACCTCTTGAATGAGAATAATTTGCAAGGCTGTCTGAAGGATTCAATAAGCACAGACACAGACCTGCCCAGCACCTGCCACATAGTAGGCGCTTACTCACGTTCCATCCCCTTCCCTAAACGTTTGTCTAGCCAAGCAGCTGTAGAAACCAAAGGTTATAGGAAGACTTTGAAAAGAAAAACATAGATGTGAGAGAAAACTCTGCCTTAGTTTGATCTCCCCACCTCCCCACCAAGAACTAGGAAAGGACAGCTGTCGTTCATTTCAGCTGTGGCTTCTCTTGGTATAATTTAGTGGCCATGATGTCTCATAGCTTGTTCTATTCTGTTCCAAGCACTGCATGGGAATAGAGTGGGGGAGATAAAAGCTCTACCTAAGATCCACTTTATGGAACTTCCCCCTCCCTGCCCACCTGCCCTGTACACGGACATCAGCACCAGCAACACTGTCATGCTCTGATTCACCTGCCTGTCTCCCTCTACTAGACTCTATGTTCCTTAAGGAAAGGGGCAGCATCTTACCGCCTTGTCTCCCCAGTGCCTAACCTAGAGCCCGCTCTCTGGGGGCTCCCACCGTGAGATACACTGCTGGGCCGGCCCTTAGAGTCATCAGCCCATCCGCTTCCGAGCTGCACAGAAACTCACTGCATTTCTTGCTTGTCCTCTGGACACTCTGGCTGTGACTGATGTCAAGAGACTTTTAGAGCTGAGAGCAAAGGCAGGGAAGCCTGTCCTACTAATCTTTATTTGCTAAGCAAATGGTATTGACTTACGAAAGAGAGTTGTTTGTTTCAACAGCAGCTCTGCCTATGTGGTTCATGCTCTCCCCGGAGAAGCCCGGCAGCCTCATTGGAGATCTGTCATTTCCCGTGATCTGGACCATGCACGGCTCCTGGTTCCCCATCAGGGCTGTGACCCAGAGCCGAGAAACATGCAGTGCAGAAAAGAGGGGAACCCTCAGTGATTTCCTTTGGCGGCAGCAACAGCAAGAAGAAAACAATTGATACCACTCATCCTGCTGCCAATGATGGAAAGAAAGCTGGCTCCAACCCCAAGTTACTCTCTGCCCTGGCTCACACACCAGGGATGCCCCCGTGCGCCCCCGCCCCAAGACCTGCACCTGAAGGCATAAATGAATACTACCTGGCCCAGCCCAGCGCTGTTGGCCGAGCCCATGTCCCACCGGACAACTCCCTGCAGGAACTCTGTCCTCCGGGAGCCCTTCCCTGCTCATCCGAACCGGAAGGGCCCTGCGCCTTCTCTGAGCTTTCAGCACAACATGCGGTCCCACCTGGAACCCCCCACCCCCCGCCTTATTGTTCTTTGGGTAGTGGGGTAATCACACTTCCTAGATGGAAGGCACTCTGTGGGCAGGAACTTGCCTGTCCATTCATAAATCCTAAACAGAGCCTGCTTAGCAACTGTCCTGTATGCATTAAACAAACTCTGTTCTGCTAAGTCAAAAATAGACCAAGTCCTAGGGTTTACCAACACATGAACCCTCAGTCTTTGATTTTTCTTATCATCCAAGTCTTGGCTCAAATGTCCCTCCTCAGGGAGGCCTTAGCTAATGACCCTGCCTCACTCCCTTGAACTTATTACCCTTATTTTCTTCATACCAACATCTGAAAGTTACCGTATTTATTTCTGCGCCTGCTAATTGTCTCCCTCGCTAGAAGGTAAGCCCCATGAAGGCACACACTCTGTCTTGTTCGCTGCTGTCTCTCCAGCACCCAGAACAGGCACA
Source organism: Neomonachus schauinslandi (assembly GCF_002201575.2). Lineage (NCBI taxonomy): Eukaryota > Metazoa > Chordata > Mammalia > Carnivora > Phocidae > Neomonachus > Neomonachus schauinslandi. Next base: position 104,460,605 of record NC_058411.1, read on the forward strand.
AATGCCCAGTTGGCATCCAACACTAATGTACCAAGTGAAATACACTCCTAGGTGAGTGAGTGAATGAAGGGTGAGCACCTTCAGTGGTGGGAGCCCACTTTACCCTTGCCTTCTTGGGGGAAGGTGCTCACCTCTGAGCTGCTCCCTGGGCAGCCCTTTCAAGCCATATAGACCTTAGACAGCTCATGTCCCCAAACCTCCGGGGATGCTGCAGAGCCAGGACCCGGGAAGGTCATCCATCTTGCCCCCACTGTACGACTAGAACCTCACCTTCCTGACTTGCTGTCACCCCACTGTCTCCAGCTCCTCTGTTTCTCCCGGCCCTATCGGCCCTTTAATTTAAGGTGGCGACTTTTCCAAGGGAACAGCAAAACCTTAATAAGAAATCGGCTAGGCTGATGGATGACACCAAGTTGGCACCAGCCTCAAGGTCGGAGGGAGTTATTTTAAACTATTCAGATTTACTAGGAGGGGAGCAAGTCAGAGGAGGATTTAGGGGCTTGCCTCCTGGCAAGACACATGGACAGGTCCCCGAGCAATCTAAGACAGACATTTCCTGTGCCGTCCACCCCCACTGCTGCCTTTGCCCTGCCACCCTGAGATGGATGGTGAGGCCTCTGGCGTGAGGAATTTATTGGGAGCTGGTCAAATATATTTGAAGTCTGGGAGTTGAGCAGAACCTTGTCCCTCTCTTTCCTGCTGGGGCCCTCGCCTGAGGATGGGCAGTGCAGCGGGCTGTCGCTGAGGGCAGGCCGTCTACCATCTCCCGCAGCTTCCAAGAGCCCAGGGCTACTCAGCCCCCGTGATGACGCAGACACTCTTCCCCACTCCATTTGTCTGGCTCCTGCCGGGCACTGCAGACAAAAGTGCATTTCACCATCTTAGCTGCAGTGTTTTAGTTCTGAGGCCTGAGCTGCCCTGTCACCTCTTCTTTCCCATACAGATCTGGAGCTTTCTGGAGCTCAAGATTCCTCTTGTCTCCAGAGTCCCTTACCAGTCAATCCCTGTCCATCCTTCAAGGCCCATCTCAGTCCTCACCTCTTCCAGGCAACCCTCCCTGATTCCCCAGGGAGATCCAAGCCCTTCTTCGTGGCATGCACAGTTTATCTGCTTTCTGTAGCAGACATGATGGGCGGCCCATGCCCTTGCCAAGCTCCCAATTTTTACTCGCAATATCCTCCCTGCCTCCCCGCCTGCTCTGCATCTCACATCTGGCATTGACAGACCCGTAGTTGGTGCTCAGTAAACATCTGTTGGACTAAATGGAACGAAACAGACACCTAAGTTTAACACAGACCAACACATTGTTTCTCTTCACCTGAGCTTGGGTGCTTGCCAGGTAGAGAAAGAGGTGATGGCTTTTTCTTCTGCGTATGGAATATTTTGAGCACACTGTAAAGTTTAGAGAAAATTAAAGCAGAGATATTTGCCCAGCAAGTCTTATCATTCCCCAGTTTTGCTACAGATGTTTGCATTTTCGAATAAAACAGCCCACAGCTGAAACTCCTTGTGTAGCCCTCCCTAGTCCTCCCTCCTCCCTCTCCTCCTCCTCCCTCCCGGGGGCAACCTAAGGCCGACTTCAGCATTTATCATTGCCATGCCTGTTTTTATACTTTCACTACATCTGAATGGACCCACAAATAGCATATTATTTCGCAGGCTTTTGAACTTTATATAAATGATTATTATGTGGGATGTTATGTAGCCCTCTGCAACTTGCTTTTTTCACCCAATATTATATATTTGAGATTCATGCAAGTAGACAGGTACAGCGCTAGCTCATTCCTTTTAACTGCTGTGGAGATTCCATTGTGTGAATACATCACGAGTCATCCAGTCCCCTCTTGAGGGACCTCTACACTCCTTGCAGCTTCTCACCACTGCAAACAGTGGTGCAGCCGACACATAGCTGGAGACGCTCTCTGGGGCAGCTTTCCAAGCTGTAACCTGGAACCCCGAAGAGAGTCACAAAATTAATATCAAAGGTCACAACAACCCTTTTAAACAATTAACTCGAAGAGATTTTAAAACATCAGTGTGTGCCGGTGTACAATATGAAATGTGTTTCTCAACCCAGGTGGTGATAGAAAAAAATGTTTGAGAAACAGGGCATGATGGGGTTGGTATTATGTTCAGCTTTATTTAAAATTGCCAAGGTGCTCCCCAAATTCTCCCTCTCGCACCAGCAGCACGTAAGACTGTTCGTTTGCCTGCATCCTCACTAACACTTAGTATTATGAGAAATTGGTTTTCCCCAGATTGTTGACTGGGATAAGGTGGCATCTCTCAATTTGAATTTGCATTTCCTTGATGACCAGGGAGGTGAGCATCTTTTCATATGCTCACCGCCCATCAAAATAGCCTTTTCCTGTGAAGTACATGTTTATATTCTGTGCCAGGGTTTGAAGGGTTGATCTTATTGATTTGTAGGATTTAAAAATAGAGAGTCTGGATATTAACCCTTTGTGGACTGTATGTGTTATGAGTGTCTTGTCCCAGTCGGAGGCTTGCCTTTTTTGTTTTGCCAGCTCTGACATTCTGATTCACAATGAGGCAAAAGGGGACCCACATCAGAGAGGCTGACTCTAGAGCAGGGTGAAGGCTGAGGTCTTTCTATCCCCAGAGCAGACCCCTAGTAAATGTTTGGTGCCCATAATATAACTCATGTGATAATTCTGTCAGATTTGTCCAGCAGAGAGCTGGGCTTACAGCAAGGGTCCTGTGGAGACTTAATGAATTGAGCCATGGGTTTGCTGCACTATAAGAAAAGTCTCAATGTGCAGGCAGAGAAATCAGAAAGAGGGTATCTCCACTGCCAAAAAGAGCATTGGCTTTATGGAAGGATTTCCTGCAGGATATCTATATAAAGTTATGAGCTGGTTTAACTCAGAATTCAACTTATGTTCAGTGTTCCAGAGAGCAAATTGGGGTCTCCAACAGGTGGCCCCAAGCATCTTAACTTTGGTCATCCTTGTGAGCTCCCAGTAGCACACTGATTCCTCATACTTTACAGGTGAACCAACAAAAAGTAAATGTCTTGTCCAGATCACATTGAAAGCAGGGGCCAGGGTGGAGCTGGATCCCACATCTCCTGACCTCCACCTGATAAAAGGTTGGGACCCAGAGCAGTGGGTAGTTTGAAGCCAGATCCCCAAGCTCTCAGATATAGGGGAACAAGCTGACCATATTGGGAAGGAACCTATTACCTAACACAAGTCAGGTTTAAGTCCAAATATCTCTATATGTATCGCTGGGATACAAAGAGAGATGAAGGACAAAAATCCTATTCAGTACGACCTCAGAACAGGAACGGGAATGACAGTTTGCATTCATCCAAGGTCCACTTACTTGAGCTGGGGGATCCTGGGGCAGGGACAGGGGCAGGGTCTTACTTGTCTCCACATTTCAAGACTCAGCACCGTGTCTGGCACAAGGAAGGGGCTCAAGAAGCATCTGCTGAGTGAATGAACAAATGGATGAATGAACAAATGGACAGATGGACAGATGGACGGAGGAATGGACGAAGGGATGGATAGATGAATGGTCGGATGGAATGCTGGACAGATTCAGAGATAAACTGATACATAGTTAAACGGATAGATGGATGAATGGATGGGTGGATGTTCCTCATCTGGAAAATGCCCTAGGGGAAATTTGGTGTCAACAGAGCCTCTCAAGCAGGCAGCCAAAGCTGGGAATCCTGCTGCAGCTGTTCGTAAAATATACCAAGTGGCATAACTGCAAGAAATAATTGCTTCTAATTGGGCTGAATTATTCTGGCCATATAGTAGACATATTTTTATAACTTTATTAATTATTCAATTTGAGGTCTATCACCCAGCCTGCCAAAATGGGCTTTCCTTATTAGAGGGTGACAGATTCCCCAGTTCGGCTGCTGCCTCTGCTGCTGCAGCCCTGTTGGGCAGTTGCTACCCGCCTGGGGACCCCCCTGGTGTCTGAGGATGGGAGGTGGAGGGTAGGGCTGCCCCTGACAGGCAGGCTGGGAGTCCGAGATCCTGGAGGCCAATAAGGCTGTTTCAGGCGCTCTGCCTGGACATCCCATGGGCCATCAGATCTGTCTTCCCCAATCTGGCCAAGGAGGCAGAAGGGTAGCAGAATACATCCAACCTGGCCTGTGTGGGTCACCCCTGGCCCAGATCCATTCACCAACTCTTAGTCATGGCGGTCTCCCCCGCTCCCCATCCAATCTGCTCCCCACACCATGCCAAGTTAGCCTGCCATATGTTCTTCAGTGGCCTCCAGTCGGGGACGGGGGAAGGAGAGCATGGCCCAGCTGTCCTGGGGGCTTAGCCAGGACTGGAGGGCCAATCAGAGCCTCCAGGGTGTTCTCTGTTCCCAGACCAAGGCCCAGACCTGGTCACAGGACAGTTGGGAGAAGGAAGAGTTCAGAGGTTGCCCCACCAGGAAACAGTGGACTCGGCTGATGAAATGTGAGCCTTCGGGGGCTCCCCAAGGCCCATGGACCCCCATGAGGGCAGAGCACCACAGCACCTAGCCTGGCTGCCACTCTTCCACCCCAGTCAGCCTCTGCAGCAGCCACAGAAGCCTGCTCACCAGGCGGTACTTTGACTTAGGCGCGTCTGCCTGCCTGGAATGCCCTCTCTTTCCGTACCGGACTGCCGAAACTGCAAATCTCATCCTTCTTTGAGCTCTGGTTCCAATGTCTTCTTGGCATCTTTCCCACTTCCCCAGCTAGCTGTGATCTCTGCTTCTTCTGAAGGACCGACCTGACTCCTGGCCTCACATCACCATCCTTGGGAACATGCGCCGGGGACACACTGGTAGGTGAAAACTCTTGAAAGATCAAGGGACGTGGCTTTGAATTCTCCCAAGCAGCCAGCCCGGAGCCCCATACTCTTCCCTAGTCCCAGTACCACCCTGAGATCATCATCCAGAGGAACGAAACATGATAAAATGAGAGAGTGAATGCACTGGATCCCATTTAGCACTGTGCTGAGTGCCCCCCATGTGCCTGTGGCATGCAGGGCCCTGGCGTCACAGAGACAAGACCTGGGCTATGCCATGGGGAAGGTCGCAGGGGGTGGGGGCTGAGAGGCTAGCAAATGTGCAATCAAACACTAATCCCCCCGGGGTGGCGGGGACCACACTGGCCATGTGTAGACAGTCAAGGAGCAAAAGAGCATGGGTCAGTGGATAAAGGAAGGTGAGGCGGGGGTGGGGGGTGTGGAGTGATGGGAAATGAGGCCAGAAACTAGGCAGACATCAGACCCAGAGGAGCCTTATAGGCCTGGCCAAGGAGCAGGGGGCACTTCCTGGCAGGCAAAGGGGAGCAGGAAAGAGACAGGGCCCAGTGCGCTCTTCTTCCCTCCCTACCTCCCAAGTGTGGGAGGGGTTGGAGAGGGAAGCCAGGGAGCCCTATAAAGAAGTGTGAACCCGAGTTGTAATTGTGGTCTCCAGAAACCAACTGCCTGGGTTCAAATCCTGACTCTGACACTTAGTGCCCTCAGGCCAGTTACTCAACCTCCCCGAGTCTCTGCTCCCTCCTGAAAGATGGGGGTAATCATGAATAATCATGAATAATGAATAGGACGGCATGTATAGTAAGAGCTGATGTGAGTTAGGACAGAAGTCTAAGCAAGAGCAAAGGCCAGACCGGCCTCCCTTTCAGCCTCAAATGCCTCCTCTTCCGGAGCCCCACACCGGGGTGGGAACACTCCTGAGTGGAGAGCGCACACACTGGGGCAGCTGAGTGGCCTTAGCTCCCTCAACTGCGGCACAAGGGCCGTCATCCCCACCTCGCCGGGCAGCAGGAGGGTGAAATGAGATCGATCCCCCATCTCCGGGGTGCCCAGCACGCTGCAGGGCCGGGCTGCCCCAGAGGCGATGCCCCCCCCGCTCCCCTTCCCGGTCAGAGTTCCAGATAGTTCTCTAGGCTGCTGGGGCCAAGATGGCAGAGTCTGTGCATCCCTTCCAGGAGGGGCGGTTTCCCATGGAGACACAGCCCACGCGCCCCTCCTGGAAGCGAGGCCGTGTGCTTACATGTGCGCGTTCTTGTGTGTGTGTGTGTCGGGGGTGGGCACAGTGTCCTTTTCATGCCTGAGTGGGGTTGGGGAGGGGTGGTGGCCCTGCCTGCCAGCCGCACACGAAGAGCCCAGCTTGGCTGCTGCCGTTCCATTCTGCTTTTGTCACATTCTCCGCGGGTTCTCCCACCCTCCTCCCTCTCCCCCGATTCGTGAGACTCCCTGTGTGTCACTTATTTATTAATTTTGTTCTCAGGGAGCAGATGGCCGGAGCTGAGTCTGGCTGAATGTGCCTCCCCCCCACCCCGACAGCCCCCTCAAACGCGCAGCTCACACAGGCTCCAGGCGACCCCGTTTCTGGAATTCTCAAACAAAAACCGTCTTTTAGGAGAGGCCACACAGGCCTTCCTGATCCTTCATCCTGCTCGGATGGGCCTGGTCCCAATACCTCCCCTGGTGTGAGAGGCACAGGGGCACGGGGGGAGGGGTGAAGCTGATGGGCTGCCCTCCCTCAAGGCCCCAGAGAAGCAGTAGCCCCATGCCCCCTTCTGCCCCATCGCCTCCCTCCCTTGGACCTGGGAAGGAGGGCCTTAGGTTTCCCTTCCTTTCATGGCGGGTGCCATCCCAGGACCAAGAGCCAGTCCTGGGCTAGAGATGGGGCGGGGAGACCAGCTGTCCTCACGCTCGTGTTTCGGGATCTCCACAGGCTGCCCCCCACCCAGCCTCATCCTCACCCACACAGTGGTCTGGACCCCCATGAGGGCAGAGCACCCGAGCACCTGCTTCTCACCCCCCATTTCTCCTGAGAGGCACCTCAGGAGAGGAAGAAACTCTGGAAGGAGGAAATAAACCTCTTCACTAGTTTCTAGAACACAGCCAAGGCTGGGGGGTGGGGTGGGGGGTCTTAAAAGGAGCGAGGCAGGGGCTGGGGGAAGGAGACAGCCAAGGGCAAATCCGCCTTCTTGCCGTCCTTCCCCTGAAGCCCCCAGCCCCCCAGGACTCGGGCAGCAACTGGGTTGAGGTCTCTTTTGGCCTCCACCATAGGCTCCTCACAAGTGAGTTGGTTCTCGCCTTTCTTATCCCTGTGGCCTGGGGACAAAAAGCCAGGCACACCCACCTGATGCTCACCAGCTGCGGGACCTCAGGTCATCGCTTCACCTCTCTGGACCTCAGTTTCTTCATCTAAGATGGGAGCACGGCACACACCCTTCCTTCCTGCACCTTCCCCCTGAGGGCTTTCCTGAGCCAGCCAGGTGCCCCCGCCCATGAAAGCCAGAGCCTTCTCTCTCGCTGGACTCCTCCACCTCCCTCTTCTCCTTGCTAGTAGTTCTGGCTTCTGCTCCAAGTCCCCTGAGGATGGGGGCTATGCCCTGCACGTCCCTAAAGCCCGCCCCGCTTCAGCCCTGGACCCCTGGGGCAGTGCTGTCCTCTGAGAAGGGCTCAACAATGTGCATTAAGTAGAACTCAAGGGACAGAGAACATGGAGCCAGTGGGGCCTGGGGCCCTGGCTGCTGACTTCTTCTTTGTTCAAAATTAGAATTCTGGGGTGAATAGCAGCTTCTCTTACGCACAGACCTTGAAAATGCCTTTGCTGCCGCATCCGCCTCTCCCTTCTGTTCCCGTCACGGTGACTGCACCCCAGTGTGCGCTGCTGACACGGAGCCCACTGTCCCGGGGAGGCCCACAGGCGCACCAGATGCCGGCAGAAGGCGGCCCAGGCGGTTCCGCGAGGGGCCGCGGGCTGGGCAGAGCAAGTGTAATTGCTTTGTGGTGATTCATCTGAAGTTGCTTTAACCTTGACAGCAGGCTCAGCGTAGTGAAAACACAGCCGGGAAGCTGCAGCCTCCCTGGTGGCACGACGCCCCTCCACACACCCCCTCCCAGCTGAGGCGGCCAAGGGCTCACCAGAAACCCCCCCCACCACCACCAGCCCCGCCGGGGGAGGCAGGGATGTGAGTCATGCGGCTGCCCCCACCCATGGCTGTCCTCCTCCCCACTCCTTTCCCAGGTCCCAGAATGAGGAGAGAGAATCACAGCAGGGCCGTGCATGGGGGCAGGGGAGAGGAGACTCCCTTCCCAGAGGTCAGTGGGAAGGTCACAGGGGCCCTTGATTAGGTGATGCTGGATTGTGACTTCCCAGAAACAGAGCATCATGGGATTTAAGAGTGGAATATCCACGCCAAACTTCCCATTTTACTGAGGAGAAAAGTGAGGCTCACAGAGAGGGAAGGACTTAGGACTTAGCTAGGGTCGCCCAGGCAGAGGTCTGACCTGAAGCCAGCTTTCCTGTGTTTTATGACACAGGACTTCCATTTCTTTGGAGCAGTAGGGAGCTGTGGGAAAAACACAGTTCTGGGTTCTAATCCCAGATCTGCCCCTCGTTAGCTGGGTGAAGATCAGATGTTACTCTACTTCCCTAAGCTTCGGTTTCTTTGTGAAATGGAGGTAACACACATGACCTCTCTAAGCCGCCAGCAGAAGAAATGAGATGGTCTGTGTGGGGCTTCTGCGCACGGTGAGAGCAGGAATCCCCATTCACCTTCCTCCTCAGACCCTGTGGCCCCTCACGCTTCCTTCTCCTCTCCCACTACTCACACTTGGGCTCCTTACCTTATCCATCACTGAGGAGGAGCCCCTAAGTTTTGGCTATGGCCCTTGCCAGCAGACCTATGTGGCTGGGCCCACTTGCTCCCCCATCAGGCCCTGCCCATGTCCTTCTGGGCCCCCCTCACCTGCCCCAGGAAGCAGGAACCCCGGCCCACATCTGTACTTTTGCTTTGCCCTCATGTTCGGTGCTGCTAGACTGCGATGTATCCATGTTCATCAGTGAGAAGTGTGTCCAGGGACCCCTTGAGGTGGGAACTCTTCCCTGATGTACTTTTCAAGCCATACAGGGCTGGCCCTTCTGGAAATTTCTAATCCCAGTGCCCTGGTCTGACCTGTGGTCAGGAGTGTCTGCTCTAGGCCTAGGCTAAGAAGGAACCAGGAAGGTCGGGAACCTTTAGGTCATTGGCACAAAGGTCTATAGAACAACTTGGCCTATTTGTTTTGGTATAACGAGATCCATCTGCCTCTAAGATAACTCTAGTCCTGAACTCCTAAAGCAACTGGTGGGAGACAAAAGGAATGGGAGTCAGGAGATCTGGGATCAAGTCACAGCTCTGCCACGACCTCCCTGGGTCACCCCAGAAGCAGTTTCCTTTCTCAGGACCCAGTTTGCCCATCTGTAAAATGGAAGCAGACCCAACAATTTCTATGGTCCCTCCTAGCTCTTGATTCAGGGGTTTCAGGTTAAATCATGAGATCTCAGATTTGGTTCCAGGATCCCAGGCCATACTTTCTGATACTCTATTCCAGGAATTGGTGGCTCAATGAAAGATATGTGAAGAGATCTTCAAGAAAACAGCAATGTGAGATTCATATGACTCACAGCTGTGGAGGGCCAGCACTGAGCACTGCGGAAAATGCAGAGACCCTGGAACACCCAGACGAGATAGTGTGGGCTGGGCCAGAGGCTTTATGCCAATCCAGAGCCAAGGGGCCCAGACACAGACAGTGGGGGAACCGCAGACAGCCCAGCATGTTGGAGGAACGACACAGTGCCCAAGAATGCAGTGGGGAAAGGGTTCAGGGCCTGATCTCGCTTTCAACCATCCTTGCAAACAGTCACCAGCACTGGGAGGTCTAATTCTGGTTATGGACTTCTTGCCTTTTCTACTGCTTCCCAAACTTTACCCCTAAATTAGCCCGACCCCCAGGGAGGTCTGGTGGCATAGCTCCAAAAGGTCCACCAAAGGCTCAAATAATCACATTTTTGGGTTTTTTTTTAAAGCATGCCAATTCTGCATTTAATTCTATAATCAATCTTTATTTGTTTTAACATAAGGAGCAATGTTTAAAACTACTTATCAGATAACTAATGTACCATTACATAGCGAAAAATTAAACCACACAGCTTCAAAAATCTTTAGCAAAAGTCTTTTCAACAAATGGTGCTCAGAAAATTTGATATCCACGTACAAAGAAACCTAAGTTGGCCCCCTTCCTTATACCATATGCAAAAATTAACTCAAGATGGATCAAAACCTTACTGCAAGAGCTAGAATGATAACATTCTTAGACAAAACATAGAGGAAAAGCTTCATGACATTGGATTTGGCAATAATTTCTTGAATAGGACACCAACAGCACAGACAACAAAAGAAAAAATAAATAAATTGGACTTCATCAAAATTAGAAATTTTGTACATGAAAGGCCCCCAGTTAACAGAGCAAAAAGGCAACCCATGGAATGAGAGAAAATGTTTTCAAATCATATATCCTGTAAGGGATTAATCTCCAGAATAAAGAGCTCTTACAAGTCAACAACAAACAAACAACCCAACTAAAAAACAGGCAAAGGACTTGAGTAGACATTTTTCCAAAGAAGATCTACAAATAGTCAATAAGCACATGAAAAGATGCTTGGCATCACTAATTAGGGAAATGCAAATCAAAACGGCAATGAGATACCACTTTACACCCACAGGGATTTTTGTTGTTGTTGTTTAATCAGAAAAAAAAACACAGAAAATAAGTGTTGGCAAGGATGTGAAGAAAGTGGAACCCTTGGGCATTGCTGGTGGGAATGTAAAATGGTAGAGATGCTGTGGAATGAGGTATGATGATTCCTCAAAAAATTAAACTTAGAACTGTCATATGATCCAGCGATCCACTTCTGGATCAGCGATCACAAAGAAGTGAAAGCAAAAAAGCTATCCGTATATCCGTGTTCTAGCAGCATTACTCACCACAGTCAAAAGGTGAAAGCAACCCACGTGTCCACTGATGGATGAACAGATAAACAAAATGAGGTATCTCCAGACAATGGAATATTATCCAGCCTTATAAAGCAAAGAAGTTCTGACACATGCTACCGTATGGATGAACCCTGAAGACATTATGCTAAGTGAAATAAGCCAGCCACAGAAAGACAGATATTATATGAGCTACCTAGAACGAGCAAATTCTTAGAGACGGAAAATAGAATGTGGCTGCTATGGCTAAAGGGAGGGGAGAGTGGGAGCTCGTGTTTAATGGGTACACAGCTTCATTTGGGGAAGATGAAAAAGTTCTGGAGATGGATAATAATGATGATTGTGCAATAATGTGAATGTACTTAATGCCACAGACCTGTACATTTAAAAATGGTTAAAATGGGGGGCGCCTGGGTGGCTCAGTCAGTCAAGCATCTGCCTTCGGCTCAGGTCATGATCCCCCAGGGTCCTGGGCAGGCTCCTTGCTCAGCAGGGGGTCTGCTTCTCCTTCTGTCCCTCCTCCCCCCGTTTGTGCACACACGCTCTCTCTCAAGTTAATAAATAAAATCGTTTTTAAAAAAATGGTTAAAATAGGGTAAATTTTATGTTACGTATCTTTTATCACACACACACACAACTCTAATAAGCCCATACCTTAGTTTGAAAAGCACTGACCTAAAGCGTCCCAGGCTAGTTTGGGAGTATGGGCAGATTTCTGAGCTGGTAAATGTTTTATTTTAATCTGCAAGGATAACTGAAAGCCAAGTCAGCCAGGGGTCCCACACACCATTCAAGATAAGAACACATCTGATTTGGCAGGAGCTACTCTTGGTGGTGGCCCAACATGGGTCCCGCTGCCTTCATTCCTTGGGGACTGCGGTCCTGCCTCGTGCCGGCACGGGGTGGCGGCGGCGTCAGACAGTGAGACACTGAGTCGTGAGGGAGCTCTTACCGTCCTGCACTTGGTCTGTGCACATGGATGAAACACGTTCAGTGGAATCTAAAAATGGGGGGTGGGGAACGGTGGGGAGGTGGAGGGGCGGGCTTCTCTCTCATGTCTACCCCAACCCAAAACATCACGCAAGAGCCCCGAAACCAAACCACAAAGCACCACGGGATGGGAGGCCGAGAAGCAGGACCCAGGAAACACAATAATTAAATAATACAATGAAGGCTTAAATTTCCAAGTTGATTCTTGGGTATCATTTATAAAAGTTAACAGGGCATATTTAATTTAGGAATTGGCTCACATCCTTCTCCTTACAGCTGAAACCTCATAAATGAAATATACTGGATCAGTGCCCAGTGCGGAAATAAAAGTTATGAATAATGTTTCTATCTCAATCATTGTCAGTGCTTTAATATTCCTAATTACTTTAAAAAGCTAGATATTCAATATAGGAAAACTTTTTTTCTTTTTATCTCCACTTGTGAGATTAGTGCAATTTAATAACAGTCACTCTGTCGTCTTTATTCAGTGTAAACTGACATTTCATCCTTTTACTCCTCGTTATTATATGGGATGGAGGTTTATGACCAAGCATGCAGCACTGCACTTCCCTGTAGCAGTCCTTCTGACACCTCGGAATTATCCACAATAGCTCATGTGCCTGTTTGCCAGGCAAATCAGCAACACCTCTCTTTATGGAGCAGAAAGAATTTAGTCCAGGCCTTAAGGAAATTAGGCTATGGGGTTGTCAGTCTGGAAAGGAAGGAAAATTCTCCCACCCCACCCCAGGACTAGATCTGTCCCCTTCACAACTGTCAAAGTCATAAATCCCTCGGCAGCCACGAAGGGCAGAGCAGGGCAGGCGGTAGGAATGATGGATCTTTATAACCCTCCTTGCTTCTTTCAGGAATGTATCCTAGGAAGAAATCGGGACAAATGGGCAAAGATATATGCACGAGAAGAATCACTGTAGCATTTTTTTTTTTACACAGGGCCACAGTCCCTTGCCCACAATCCAAAAATCCCTAAAAAGCCCAAAAGAAAAATTGCTTTAAAGTTCAGCACCAAAATTCATTTAGAGGCCAGATCTTCATGGAACTGATTCATGGTTATGCATCGCCTTGATGTCACTAGATGGAATTAGTCCTATTCAGAAATATTACCATTTCTCATCCCAGGGTGCTGCCCAGACCCCTCTGGGGGTAATATGTCATATATGTATAGTCACCACACACGTTTCTAAACTCTGAAAAAAATTGAAATTCTGAAATCAACAAGCCCCAAGGACCCTGAATACAGTATGGTGGGGCCTTACAATAGTGAAAACCCCCAAAACAACTTAAAAGCCCATCAACAAGAGACCGGTCAAATACCTCTGGTAATCCACAGAAGAAAACTCTATAAAGGTCTTAAAAAATTTAAAGGGAGATTCATGTTTATTGACAAAGATATCAGTGCATGACATAAAGTTAAATTTAAAAAGCAAGTTGCAGAACAGCACTAGACATGATCTAATTCATAAAAGTTGTATCCAGACGTAGCTCTCAGTGCAAATATGTAGAGAAATGACAGGGAGGGCAACCACCCAGATGCGGGTGTGTGTGTTTCTAACCTTTTTGTAGGATTCTGGTGTGGTTTGGAGTTTCTTTTTAACATGAACAGGCGTGATTTTAGAATCAGAAAAACAACAACAATGATGCTTTTTTAAACAAAAATCCAAGCTTCCCTGCAAGGGGATCATATGTATAGACATGTACATGGGCAGCTCCCATTCAGAAATCTCCAGAGGTACACACTGCATGGACCAGGACACCCATCCCCATGGGCACGGGCCCCAAAGACCCTAAGGCACACTCAAGCAGACAGCATCCAGCGGCACGCTAGCAAGCAGGCTCAAATTGCTTGGACTACCCCTGGTCACAGTTTGTGTCCTGTGGTTGATTCATCTACCTCCACAATAGGATCTCAGGACCACATATTCCAAGCGGATCCTTCTTCCTCCTGTGAGCAACAGAGTCTTCTCATCAAAGACCTATTTTAACCTTAGGCTGTATGAATAGAGGTTGAACATCTAGAGGAAGAACGTGATCATTAAGAGGTCAGGTTTGGGACTCAGGTGTTTGCTTGGTGGACAGTCCCAGTTTCACCATTTACTAGCTGTGTGTCTGTGCAAAGTTTGTTCTCATCTGTAAATGGGGCTAATAATAATTCCTATTCCATAGGGTTGTTGTGGAGATTAAGTGAGAAGGTAACTGGAGTGCCTAGTGCATCATAAAATTCAATAAACAGTATCTACTTCTATTACTATTTTTCCATACCAGCCTACAGTTGTGTGGTCATACCTAGGAATGATAGTTTAAGAGGACTAAAGGCCACCAGCCAACGGAGAGGAACCAGATGGGGAAGGCAGATCAGACCACATCAGGCGAGAAACAAAGGAGCTTAGAGAATAAAAACTTGGGGAAGGAAGTGATCGCTGTCTTCTAATACCCAAAGGGCTGAGCTGTGGAAGGGGACCCTGGTTTCTTCTATGCAGCCCCAGTGGTTATTATCAACTACTCTTTGATGAACATCTTCCCGTACCCAGTCCGTGGCCTCGTCCACTGATCTCCTTGGGAGAAATTCCAGACATGGTGAGGAGAGTCATGGCGATCCATCAATCTGCTCGGGACTTTATCATGAGTAAGACCCAACTGGTGAATCCTTGAGACAGATTTCCACTTAATAGAAGGAGAAGCTTTCCAACAGTCAGGACATACTTTCACAAGAGGCAGTGAGCTCCTTGTGAATGGAGGGACTCACGCAGAAGTGGGAAGGCTCTTGGTGACATCTAAGTTTTCGGTGCTCTGAATGATTTTGAATGGGAGAGTTTATGAATTCCTTTCATTCAATGCTGGTTCCGGCAGAGGGTTGGAACCCATCTTTCGGGACTTCCTATGGGTTCAGTAGTACATGCCTTTGAGTCGACTTAGGGATGGTGGCTCTTCAGGCCATGAAAATGGATTTAATTCAGGAAACAGCTCACTGCTGAGTCTGATGGCTGAATTGGGGGCGGGGGAAATTAGGCAGTCCCGTGTTATACTGGCAGCTAGCAAGGCCATTTCCCTGTCTGTTTGGTAAACTCACTCTAGGGGCAAGATTTACTCTAAACTGCCCAGTCCTGCTCAATCGAATGCCACCTTCATTCCATTTCTTTCACAGAAGGGAAACCCTGAAAGACACAGACCATGTCGAAAAGACCCTCCAGGGCCCACCCCAGGCCTGGCACAGTCTAGCATAGAGAGAGCACCATACGCACTTGCACTGATCGGTGGTTTATGTGCACTCAGGGCCCCCGAGACTCAGGCTGTATTTCTAACCTCCAACAGGCTGCCCTTGACATTATAATCCAGCACGCAGCAAGCAGACCTGTCCCTGCAAGGCCCCCCTAATCCAAGTCAGTTCTCCGTCAAGCATTCATGGTGAGCAAAGTTACATAACACAAAACATGGACGGGAGGTGGGGGAGGACAAGCTCTTGAACATTCTAGCCCACATGTTTCCTGTAGTCCACAGAAAGACTGGTGCAACACATTCCCTTACCTCCCTCAAGTTTACTTTTCGATGTCTGGAGGAATCCCTGGCCCCGTTGCTCAGCGTGGCCCACCTCAAAGCAGTGAAACAGGTGGGAGGCAGAGGCTACTGAGGCCCCAGTGCATCGAAGAGTTTCCCAAGTCCCCCAAAACAGATCCCAGACTCCTCGAGCCAAGATAACCTCCCAGGCTCAAAACAAAACCACATCCAATAGCCTTGCTGGGGGGTATGTTCTCATGTAATGGGTAGACAGGGAAGCTCCGGTCAAGGCCCTTGGGGAAAAGGACCATAACTAGATGTTTCCACCCCAGCAGAGACAGCGGAAAAGGCCAAGAGCACCACACTGGACCACCATGGACCCACCATTCCCTTCTTCAAGTTTTCATAACCATCACAGTTACGTTGGGACTGGAAACAGAGAGGTGGCTCCCAAAGATGGGTAAATGCTGGGGGTTAGACCCCAATAGATCAGCTTAGATATGTTATCTACTCAAGTCACAATAAAAAAGACACTCTAACCCAGCTCAAAGCAGGAAGAAAACTGGGCTTCAACACTAATCAAAGCCTAATTGAAAATCCCATAAAACCATATTGTTGACCAACCATTGACTGCAAAATGTGCCAGCGGAAAGAGGTTCATCTGTGAGCATTTAGGGGAAATGAGTCAGAAGAGCAAGAGTTGTCTTCAGCTGGGTTCTTGGCAGAGAATTCCCTGAGCAGCTGCTAGGTGCACCCCACCCTCTCGGTGGCCAGCCCCACGGCAGATGCGATGCCCCACGCTGCTATGGATGGCAGCAATCTCTGGCCCTGTCCGTCGGTCCCAAGAGCATCTCAATTTCACTTTGACCCTTAAAAGACCATATCCAGAAGTGTCCCATCAAGTCAGAGTTGTACAAATACTCCACAGTTCCCAACAAATGCAATGCACAATGCTCCTCCAGACCCCCACAAACCATGACTCCCCATGCCCCTGGAGGCTTCCACCCTAAGTATCACTATGTAAATGCAGGGATGCCTCCTCCCTAATGTCCACACCCACCTGGGCTGCCCCAGGCCAACACAAAGAATTCAGAATGTACATGGCACGCCCCCCCACCCCACCCCAAGCCACAGCCAAGGGACCTCCTGGCCCCCAAAGACCCCAGACTCACCGCTGGAACAGTCGGGCCCTCCCCAGCCGGGCTCACAGTGGCAGGTGTCCGGGGAAACACAGCGACCATGCACACACTCCTCCGTACACAGGGCTGCAGGGGGCCGGCAGAGAGGGAGGAAGCACAGGAACAGACAGTGAAAACCAACCATCTGGTCAAAGAGCATAAACCACTTTGTAATGATCTCCTGGGGCCCAGGACTGCTCAGAATGCATCACTGGCTTTGGGGAAAATCAAGCTACTCCTGACCCGCGTCATTTAATTAACTCTGAAATGGATCCAACAAGAGTGTGCTTCATCCCAGCCTCATTTCCTAAAAGGAAACCCAAGCCCAAGAAAGGGCAGCTTTAGCTTTTCAAGAACATTCTCTCCAAGATTTAACACTTGGAGACCCTCCACAAACCCCAGCCCTAAATCCACACTCCTGCTCTCTTTCCCACAAGCTCAGGAAGTGACCTGTCATGTCCATCTTTTGCTTTTCCCGGTTTCTTTCTACAAAGGCCCCGAAATTTATCAGGCTGCCTGCAAAGAACAGGTTCCTCTCCCGTTTCCCCCACCTTTCTGCTCTCCTCCCCAAATGACCCTATTTTGGGGCTCTCAAATGTCAGCAAATCTGCAAAGTACACAAATGCTGAGGAAAAAGCAACAGCTAATTATAAGAAAGTAATTAAGAGAGACATCTACGATGATGATAATTGTAATTAGAAAGTGCCTGGCAATTTCTTATCACGCAGTCAAACGCTATAGCCTCCTGAGCCGGGAGGCAGCGGTGGCAAAGTTTCCATCTACTTCCTCCAGCTCCGAGAAGGCTTACTGGCAGCAGTTTGAGGAAGAAGGATTATTTCTCTCTTCCTTTGACATCTACACGTTCTCAAGGTCATCCTCTACTCCGGAGAGATCTGCCCCACCATCTAATCCATCAGTGAAGGATTAGAGAAAACCCCCATTTTGCCACCCAGGCCAATTTTGTAAGCTCGGGAAATCAGCAACTACCATCGACCCTGTCAATTTCTTAGACAGGATCTAGATGAAGGGCTTTTTTCTGACAAGCAATGAGAGACCTTCTCTCCACCTGGAACTGGCCTGGGTGGGGGGCAACAGGCGGCCCCCAGTCCTGAGTCCTGACGGACAACCACTGACCTCCAAACACCCACTCTACTCCCATGTCCACTGCCTGGTCTGAACACCCACCTAGAGGCCACGGTCAGGTTAGACAATAAAGTCCATTTTATGGTCGGTGTGATGCTGATGGTGAAGCCATTGCCTTGGCTTTGCCCAAGCCCCCATGCAAAGGCACCCAGAAGAGCCATGTCAGATGCCCGACTGGTCAGTGGTCTGCAGTCAGCCTGCCCTCTCCAGGCCTCGCTGTGGTATATCAGGGGAGGGCCCCAGCACCCATGTCCTTCGCATTTGGACAGGTGGCTCTCAGGGAAGGTTCTGGTCTGTGAAGTTTTCCACCGCCCCGGAGCTTCGGGGAGTGGCAGGGGGCCCACCAGCTAACCCAGTTCTCGCTGGGGAACTGGGTTGGCCCCTGGCTCCGGCGACCAGCTCCACTTAGAGTCGCAGTGAGCTGCTCACCCAGCTGCTGGCAAGACCTCGTCTGACCACGCCTGCTTCCCCGGCTCTTTCTGCTCTGCTGGACGTTCTAAACAAACTCAAATGGGTGAGTGTGCCCAGAACACACCGGACACGAGATGTCCATCCCCAGGCTCCCCGTCAGAGGCCAGCACCTCAGCCCAGCCAGCTCCAAGCCCTGGCCTCAGCTGCTTCTTTCCCCCATCTGCATCCCCATAGGCTGAGGTCCCCGCATGGTTTACTGCTGGGTCCCTCCCATCAGCTTGTCAGATTAGCTCAAGACACCTCTGCTGCTTTCTCACAGCACACCTTGATCCCCGGGGGCTCTGCTGGGGGCCAGTGAGAGCAGATAGTGAACAATGAACCTGTCAACTATCAGGGCTGGAAGAGACCTCAGAGAAAATCATGTCCAACCCCTTCATTTTATGCACGGAGAAACGGAGGCCCAAGTGTTTGTGAGCTCGTGGACAGAGTGTGGTCTCCTGGCCTGGAGGGAAGGAGCTTGGGGATGAGCTTCCTGAAGGTAAAGGGAGGGAAGAGGTGCCCAAGACCACGGACCTTCAGCTCTCACCCACCTGGATGCCTTCCCAGCCCTGATGGCTAGGGGAGCCAGCTCAGAAGGACAGCGAGTGGGTGACCCCCAGGAGGGTGAGAGCTGAAGGCAGAAGCCAGAGAAGCTGCTTCAACTCACTGGGCGCCCTGCAGGGGGGCTGGGCAGGGGGCTCAGAACAGCTCAAGGGAGGAAGGATGAAGTACCCTGCCAACCATCGCCTCTCCCTGGCCCTTCTCACCCTAGGGACCTGACCACAGGCCTATCTCCTGCGCCCTCTCCCTAGCTGGAAGGGCAGGGCCTTCGGGTGCTCCGGGCAAGCTCCACACCACCTTTTCCCTTGGTCTCTGCCCCAAACCCCAGGGATCCCCTAGGACAATCTGTCGAGCACCTCCCCCCAGCTCAGCCCTGTATCCAGCATGCTGGCTCCCAGTGACCTGATGTGCGGAGATGAGCCATCCCACAAAACCTGGGCCTAGCTCCAGGGATGTTGTTGCTGTCCCCGTGGTCTGTCCAGACCTCTTTATCCCTCTCCCCTCCTCATCACCCTGGGATTATGCCTGGGTGCTTTGCTTGTCAAAACCTCAATCCATTCATATTTCATAGGTGTTGCTTAGACAGTGTTGTTTGAAGCATGAAATATTGATAGCAAATATCTGAGGCTCAGATGGCCAGATGTGGCAACTGGGCCACCATGTGCTTATGGACCTGGTGGGGAGGGGATAGGACGCAGGTGCCGTGAGGAAAGTCTCCTGAGGAGGAATGGAGGGGAGACCCAAGCTCCTCCCTGGGGCTGGGGTTCCTGACTCCTACCCCAGACCCTGCACTAGCCCAGAGGTGGGCAGCCCCTCTGCAGAGGGCTGGGGTGTATGGGTCCCCTGAGTTCTGACCCCAGCCCCCCCATGCCAGCCGACCCCCCAGGAAGGGCTGAATTAGGGTTCTGCCACCCTGGCCTCCCTTTTCTCCGGCTCCTGTAATTCCCAACAGGGGCATTTCATTGAGCCCCTCTTCCCACTGCTGTCCCCCCAACTACTGTTGGGGACATGCCCGCAGTGTGACTGAGGGCCAGCCACCTCCCCTCTCCCCGCCCCACTGAGCAATTTGAACCTCTGCTCTCTCAGCTTCCCACCACCTACCCTCCTGCCCCAGTCCTGCTCCCAACATCCAGGTGCCGGAGGTATCTTTAGTGAGAAGCAGCACAGCAAAGACTACACCAGAAAGCCGGGTCTGGACCCAGAGATGCCACTTAGTAGCTCTAGACCTCGGGCAAATTCACACCATCTCCATGTCAGTCCCGATCTGTTCATGGGGGGGGGGGGGGGGGGACAGTGACAGGACGGGCCTCAGGCTGTGTGTGAGGATTATAGGAGTTGACAAAGCACCCAGAGCAGTGCCTGGGGTCTAGTAAGTACTGTGTGAGTCTTGCTATTGTTATTTAGTAGGGTATTCTCGGACTTGAGGCGAGGGCCTCCGCACACTAGCTGCCTCCCTCTCTCCTTCACTGAGGCCCTAGACACACGGATACATGGGGAGGTCTGTAGGGATCTGCAGATAAACCCTGGTCGGGGATGGTATGCTGGAGGGTGGCCCCGTCTCCAGCCCTGCGGGGGAGGCCAGGGTGGGAGACAATGTGATAACCTGAGTCTAAATTCCATATGTGTTGATGACAATTACAGGACAATAAGCAAATTATCTAACCTCTTGTGCCTCAGTTTCTTCATCTGTAAAATGGGGACAATAATAGTACTTAACTCATGTGTTGTTGCAAAGATTTAATGAAATACATGTAAAATGCTAAGGCCGGGGCGCCTGGGTGGCTCAGTTGGTTAAGCGGCTGCCTTCGGCTCAGGTCATGATCCCGGGGTCCTGGGATCGAGCCCCGCGTCGGGCTCCCTGCTCAGTGGGGAGTCTGCTTCTCCTCCCTCTCCCTCTGCCTGCCTCTCTGCCTACTTGTGCTCTCTATCTCTGTCAAATAAATAAATAAAATCTTAAAAAAAAAAATGCTAAGGCCACTGCCTAGCATACAATACGTACTCAGTAAGCATGAGCTGCCCTGATTATTTACATGCACACACATACTCATACACACATACACATGCGTGCCCCATGCGGTCTGGACTTGATGTCTAAGCCAGCTGACGGCTGCTACCACGTATCACTGCTTCCTGTACATTACCATTTTCTGAACACCTACTACGTGCCAGGCCTCGGAACTTCCAACACATGCTGTCTCCACTTCTGTCACAGGCCATCCCAGTACACCTTGATGGAGTTAGCAACATCAGCACCTGTCTCTCCTTTGTGAATCTCTGGAGTTTGGGAGGACAGAGGCCACTTCCTACTCACCCTTTTTAAGCTCTCATGCTGCCTGAAACAAAGCAGCTGTCTCAGTGTTGGTGGGTCCCAAGGAGAGAGTCATCTGCTCCAGGAGCACATGCAGGGAGGACCTGGCTATCTCCCCCGAGCTCGGCTTCAGAGCTCAGTCACAGAGAAGTCACCAAATCTCGGGGCCCTGCGCATTGGCTCAGGCGGTTTCTGGCCATGGGGGACCGGGGTGGCTGGGGATCTTGAGCAACGGCGCTGTGGGGTTTCAGAACAAGCCCAGCTACAGGTGGGAGGGGATCTGGGTTGGCGACCACCCGCATCCATCTCAAAGGTGTCAAGCATCCCACTTTCCTCTCCAGGCCCTGCAACTTCACCTATAAATCGAGACCAGACCAGATGAGATCTGCAAAGTCCCATTCAGCTAAGAATCATCAGGAGCTACCATCCTGCCCAGCCCTACCCCCTCCAGGAAATGCCTGCATCACTGCCATTGCCCTAGTCCCACTTCCTGGCCCCCCCAGGAGCCCCCCCTCTATGGCCTAGTAAACCTGTACTCTTGACATCACGGGACCCTGGTCTCTGTCCTCCATTCCTCTGGAAATGGCACTGGATTAGGAGGCAAGGAGACCTGAGTGGGAGTTCAGGCTCCATGCGACCTGCCATAGGACCCCAGGCAGGTGGCTTCCTCTCTCCGGCGCTGTAACACATCACCCTTAAAGCTCCTTCTACTGCAGACACCCCTAGATACTTCCAGGGCCACTCTGGCTCCACCATGTCACCTTGCAGCAGATGGAAGCTCAGAATGCTTCCACTAGGCTCCCTGGCCCTGGGTCACCTGAGTCACCAAGGCCAGGGGGTAGCCTCCATCACCCAATTCCACCAAGAACCTAGGACGGCTTCAGCCACCCAGTGTGCACATCTATGGAGGTAAAATATATTCCCACCAGAGCCCCCTTATGTACATGAGGCTCCCCCTGACTGGCCCAGAGCCCTCTCCTTCCACTGGATCCCATGACACACTGCATGTGTGGGAGGGGGCCCAGTTGATGGTACACAGCACACTTGGCCTCCTGCCACTTCCCCCTTTAGCTCGGGTTCATTTGGTCTCCCCAGCTAGACTGTGAGCTCCTTGAGACTAAATCCAGAGTCTTAAATATCCCTGGATCTCCCCATGGGCCATACCTTACAGATACTCCATGTGTGGCTGGTGGTGACTCTTCTGAGTGTCTGTCCTTTCCAAGGGACATTAACAAGCCAGGGGAAAAGGCTCGGGATGTAGAGGGTGTGGACATGTGACCTGTGAGGGTCAAGGAGGCTGGGACTTGTGGGGGAGCTGTCTAGCCCAGAGAAGGAAGTATTGGACGGGAGGCAGATCACAACCAGCTGGACAGTGGGAGCCATTCGGTCCTAGGCGGCAGATTGCCTCCCAACCCAAGGCAAGACTTCCTAACACCTGAATGGGTTCAGCAGTTCAGAGGGCTGTTTCCATAGGGAGGGAGCAACCTATCGCTGGGAACACTCAAGCCAAGCACAGAGAACCTACAAATGCCCGAGGGGAGGGGTCAGCAGGCAAACTGGCTCTCGGGCCAAATCCCACCAGCTGCCTTTTCTGTGAATAAAGGTCTGCTAGAGCAGAGCCATGCCCATTCATGTACGTATTACCAGGGCTGATTTCGCACGACGAGGACAGAGTGGAGCCGTGGCCACGGGGATGGATGGTCAGCAAAACCTAAAATATTTACTCTCTAATATTTTATGAGGGGAGGGGGCCCTTCTGCTCTAGAGGGTTCCTGGTCTGGTGGGAAATCAGACTATGGGACTTTAAAGGTCCTTTCTCCCCTTCTATTCTTCTATCACTTACTCACACCCAGGTATGATCTGATGGTGAAACACCCATTGATGCCCAGCCTCCTTTCTAAAGCAGTACTCCGCATCCACTCCAAGCCACGAGGGGCCGTCAAGCTGGGACGCATAAACTTCAGCAGCCACAGACACTCAGCTGGCCCTTTATTTGAGTCTTTCTGTCCTCCCGGGGCTGGGGACGAAGACTATGGAGGATTTAGTGACCCTCTCCTGTGGCAGCTGGTGGTCTTGCTCAGGTAGACACCAGTCACGGTGGTGGGAAAAAGCCAAGTGATGAGTCCTTTCTCTTTGCTGGGCACTGAATTCCCATTGCCCCCCCCCCTTCATCCTTGAGGCGGGCATGATTACTATCCCATTTACAGTTGGGAATCAACCACAGGGAGGCCTACATAACTTGTGTAAATTCCCAGAGCTGCTGTGCAAAATCAGTATTTCTCAACCTTGTTTTCACAATCAACCCCTTCTCCTCTGGGAACCACTTTAGACATTTTTTTTTCTTAATCACTCTCTCTCATGAAATTTTGATACCACAGATATACATTCAGTACCTACACAGATATACAGTGTATTTGAGCTTCCTGTATAAACAGACTGAGAACCAATCTCCCCCCCCGCCCGCCGCAAGAATATAGAGTTGCCATCTGCCCCTCTGGATCATTCTCTGCCCTTCTGTGCCCCGAGAAGCAGACCTCCGTGGACTGCATTAATGGGCTTCCTTACCCTCTGGCTTCTGGATGGGTTTGGCCAATGGGAAATACCAGCGGGAGATGGGAGGGCAAGGGGTTGGCAGTAGTGGTGGTCTTCTCCCCTACAGCTCAAGGTGTCAGGGGCCAGGCTGGGGGGCGGGGAGCTTCTTGCAGCCCAAGTGTGGAATGGGCCTCCTCGGTTGCTAGCCCTAAATGCACTACCATTTCCTATTGGTTTCCTTATCCCTTCCCATGCCTTTATAAATACAGATCCCTCCCCCCATCTGAAAGTAGAGCGTTCCTAGGAAAACTTTGTGAGCCACAATGGCATAAAGCGAAAAGGCAATTACCATTAATTTATAGGAAAAAATTCTGACCCCAAAAATCACCTCTTAGGCTTTTCTGATACCTTATGCCACCTCTCGCTAACAGATGCACAAAATGAAATTGAGATAAAGCACAGATGCTCAGACACAATTCAGAGCTATGCAGGCTTGCTGCTGAGATGCTAAATGTAGTTCCTGGGGAAGGAGCTTGGGGCACCACTCTGACTCCTCCGGGTGCGTGCTGACTTCATAACCACTTGCTGCAAAACCAACACTGAGCACTATTTTCACTTTCACCTTTTTTCATAAAAGTAAAAATCCTCTTTGGATTTCTTTCTGTTAGCAAAACCAGGTACTAACGTAAAAGTCTTTTGTTAAAGCAAAATGGCATAAGGCGAACTTTTGATAAGTGGAGGGTGCCTGTAATCATTCTATTAAACTCTCCTCGGTGAACACACCATCTGTTTCTCGCCAGGACCCTAACAGACCCAGCAGCCGAGCCAAGGCTTGAGCCCACATCTTCGTGATGCTAACAGGCTCTTCCCCACATGCTCCACCACCACCTGGACCCCCAGTTGGGAGAAGTAAGTTCCAGCACCAGATAGGTCACGGATTTGCCAAGTCCCCTCCCTCCTCTGGGTCTCAGTTTCTCCGTCGGTGAAATGAAGGGGTTGAAGGACATGATCCAAATGTTCCTTCCAGCTCTGGGAGTCTAGGGCTCCACTGTAGCAGCCACTGGCTTCTGGGCTTACTGATTTATACCAAGTTTGAGGAGAATCCATTCCACAGACGCAGGCACAGAGCATGCCATGGAACAAATGTATCCTGAGATACCGATGCAAGGCTGGAGCATCAGTCCTGGGCCAGGAATGAGCCCCGATAAGCAGCCCAAGACCCAGCACAGGCATCTTGGCATCAAGCAAAGAGGTCTAGGTCAGACTTGAGGTCTCCTCTGCAAACAGACCGCCGAGACAACACTGGCCCTCCTCGACCAAGGCACCCCGTCCGCCATCCCTCGGTCATGGTGAGCCCTCTGAATCAATTCTCACTCCTATTAGCATTCCACCCAAGACGACCCATAAATCCCTGAGGCGTTCGTGGTAATATATTTTGCCTGGCGGTTTTGAAATGGTCTGACTAGTTAATGGAACTATAAAAATTACTTACATGAAAAGGTCAAGATAAATAAAGACAACTTCCATGTTCCCCGGCCAACCAGGCTGATCCCCAGCTAGGACGAAAGAAGCAGGGAGCCAGGGAAAGGAGGCGGTGGCCTCCCAGAATTCTGCAGCACATGGCTTCTGGAGCTTCCCCCCAACCCAGTGTCCCTGGTGCCCCCAGGTACATTGATCAGTCCTCCATTAGCATTCTTGGCAGGAACCACAGATCGGGCTTTCATCTGATTCTGCTTGGAAATAAAACGACCCACATCCAAGTAGGCCCAAGTGCCAATTCCAGGGTGACACACTTAGCGTGAGTGATTCTGCCACACCCAAGGTCACGTGGCATGTGGCAGGGGGCTGGTACAGGAGCCCACATCGGGTAGTCACCAAACAATTCATCAGATGTGTATTACTCATTCCTTTATAACGACCAGCCCCGAGTCCCCTGCATGGCCAGGAAGAGTCAAAACACCTGCCCCTCCCTCTCAGCACATCTAGAGCTGGCTCTGAATTGCTGTGGTCACATCTGGCTCCAAGACATAGTCAATCAGAACAAAAGAAAGGAAGCATTTCACCTGCAGGGCTGGTAAGATGGAAGGACATTGGGAGCCAGGAGCTCTTCTTGTCTGGAGCCTATAGGCCTGCAGGTCCCCCTTCTCCCCTCTGGTGAGGGAGAGGGGGTGGGGGGGATGGGCACCAGGAAGGCTCACACAGGACTTGGACAGGTAACCAGGGGTTTGCTGCTCCCACCCAATCTGCCAAGCTGGCCCATGGCCACTCATCTTAATTTGGTGGTGCCTTTGCTGAATTTTATTCTTTGACAGCTAAAAGCCCGGATCCCTGTTCTGCTACTTATTAGCTGCATGTCCATAAGCAGCACGACTTGTCCTCAGTTTCCCCATCTATAAAATGGCTGTGGGCTTAGACAGTTATTGCAAAGAATAAAAGAGTTGATTCATGCAAAGCACCTACAGCCAGAGGTCAGTTATAAGTGCTGCTGGTTGTTTTTGTTCTTTATGCTATTGTAATTAATAGTCCTTTTCCTAGGACTGCCTAGGGTAGCTGGGATACCATGGCCCCAAAGCATTCTTAGGTTCATTTCCAGCTCAAAGGATGAGAGAAAGGCCTATGTGAGACCTGAAGAGACTTTCTTGTTCACCGAGGCAGGGAGGGGGGATGCAGCACTGGGAAGCCTGGAAGCATGGACACTGGGGACAGGCAAGGAGGATCCACGGTCCAGGCTCAGCTCATTGGTGAATTATAATTGTAATTCCAGAGAACAGAAGCCTGGAACAAAAGGCGGCCACAGTCTGGCTGCCAGGCCCTTTCTCTCCTAAAGGAC
Organism: Neomonachus schauinslandi; assembly: GCF_002201575.2. Classification (NCBI taxonomy): domain Eukaryota; kingdom Metazoa; phylum Chordata; class Mammalia; order Carnivora; family Phocidae; genus Neomonachus; species Neomonachus schauinslandi. Next base: position 104,486,905 of record NC_058411.1, read on the forward strand.
TGTTGGTCATGCTTCCAGGGGGGAATGTGAACTTGGGTGGGGGTGGGCTACCTGCTGCCAGGTATCCTCCCTATTCTGTGCTCCCTCTGCCCATTCATGCAAATACCCACCCACACATGCACCCACCTGACAAGTGTTTAGCCAGTATGTGCTGTGTGCTGGGCCCCCTGGGCAGGGATTATGCAGAGGAGTCCAAAATGCAGAAATGCAGGCCTTGTCCGGCCCATGGGACTCCTCGGCACAGAATATTCCTCCTGCCTGCTCTTGACCCCTTGGGAGGCAGGGTGCCCTCTCAGAGAGTTGTGCACAGAAGGACCGCACTCGGATTCCCACAGGGACCAAGACTGGGAGGAGAGCAGGGAATGGACTTGGGAGCCAGGCTGTCTGGATTCAAGTCCTGGTTCAGGCACTTCCTAATTGGGACCTCAAGCAAGTTACTTTCATTCTCTGGGCCTCAGTTTTCTCATCTTTAAAATGGGGACAATGGTCCTCTACCTTATAATTTGGTTGCAAAGTTAAACCGTCAATACAAGTAAACTGCTTAGAACACTGCCTGGCACATAGGGACCGAGCTATTTTTTTTTTTTTCAAGGTCCTCTATTCCATCCCCCTCCCTCTGAGCAGTCACTGGCTCCAGAAGCATTTATTAAGCACCTACTCTGTGCCAGACACTGTGCTAGGTGCTGGGAATACCATCAGTGAGTAGGCCACAGTCCCTGCTTTCACAGGGTGATGCTGGGAGAGGTAGCCAGCAGCTGAGTGCATGGGCAAGCAGGGAGGTGGATGGCTGAGTGTTGGGGGGGGCGGGTAGGCAAGCAAGTGGGTCAGCAAGCAAGGACACTGAAAGGTCTCTGGTGCTGGGGCGCTGGGGCAGTGCAGTCGGTTGAGCCTCTGACTCATGGTTTTGGCTCAGGTCATGATCTCAGGGTCGTGAGATGGAGCCTTGCATTGGGCTCCATGCTCAGTGCAGAGCCTGCTTGATAACTCTCCCTCTCCCGCCAACAAAATAAATCAATCAATCCTAAAAAAATTTTTAAAAAATGAAAGGTCTCTGGGGCTGAAATCACAGCCAGTTCAGAGTACCGGGTGGGCACCAACAGAAGGGAGGCAATTCTGTATGTTGGTGGACAGGGGAAAGGCTTCACAGGGAAGGGGATGCTTGACTTGACCTTCATTCCTAATGCATTTATAGAGCACCTACCATGTACCGGGTACTGTATCGGCCTTCCCCTCTCCCACAGACCGTGAAATTTTGCGTCTGAGGGTTTTTGGCTAGAAGGGAACTTCCCTTACCTTCCTCCTTCCCACCTCTCACCTGCCCAGCCACAGCCTTCCCTCCTGCCCTCTTCTGTTTGGCACATGGAACTTCTGGCTGCGAATGAGCCTCAACTCCCCCTACCCTGGGCCTTCACAGAGCCTGGAACTCCATCTGCAACCCAGCTCTCCAGCTCTCTTACCACTTCTGCTTACCCGTCACATTAACTTGGATGCCACTTCCTACAGGAAGCTTTCCCTGACTGCACTGCCCAACCCCCCACCTCCAGGCTGCGTTGGTTCCCTCCCTGCTCCTAAGCATCTGGTTTGCCCCGTAAGGCACAGAATGGACTACTCTATGCCACTTATCTATCTCCCATAAACTCCACGAAGGCAAAGAATGGGCCTCTGTTGTTCATCCTTATGTTCCTCACCTAGCATGGTGCCTGGCCCATGGGAGGTGCTCAAAAAACAAATGTTGAATGAATATGTATCTGAATCTACAAAGGATCTCTCTCCTTTCCCTTCATGCTGAGCCCTACCTGTCTCTAATGTGGGCCACACCAGTCTGGTTGGGATGGAATACGTAACTCAGCTAAGAGACCAGGGCAATGCCAAGAAGTCCCAGATCATCTCATGGTGGCATGAAACGCTCTTTATAAAAATTCCAGTGATTCTCTGGCTAACAGACAAGAACTGTTCAGCCAAACCCAACAAGAAGGATTTCAGTCTGGGGTTTGGGCCTCCCCCTTCTAGCCTGGAGCCCTGGGGTCCATCAATCATCAAACGCCATATGAGATCGCAGACTCCCCTAGGCATCTTTTTTGTATCTCTACCGATCACCCAAAGGTATTAGCCTGCCTCTCATGGCTTGCCTCAACATGGCTTAACTATTAATAATGGTTTATCAATTAAAATTGCCAACTTGTCAGGCTGTCCCTTGAGGGTTTCCACGTAGAGCAATCATGTCTAACTACTGGGCCTGACAAAAGCCCCAGTGTTGCAGTCAATTCCCTTGATCCATCCTGCGGGCCCCAGAGCTGCCACTGGGTGCTCCTGGTAGGCTCGGCCCTCCTCGCTTTGTAAAGGATTTTCCTGGCTGAGCTGTTCAAACCACCAATGCCGCATTCCTGCAAGGAGCAACAGCTTTTCAACTTGTTAATGATGTTGGAGCATACGGCCTGAGTCAGCAACCCCCAGCACACAACCCAGAAAAATCTTTTTCTGGGTCTTTTCTTTCCCATTTGACAGATGCCAGGCTTTCTCTAGAAAGACACATTCTGACTGATTGACATTGATCCTCATCATCTACAAGGAAAGAAAAACATGACATTGATCCTCATCATCTTTGGGACATTGATCCTCATCATCTACAAGGAAAGAAAAACATGAAACTTGTCGAGTATTTTTTTTTTAATGCTTTGATTTAAAAACCAGTCCCCTGGTTCTGTCTTGCAACTTGCCTTTCCTGAAGGAGCTAGCCCCTTCTCATGGCCACACATGACAGAGGCCCAAAGGAGGGGGCACTGGGAAGCTGGGCAGATGGATGACAGAGAGACCCCAGGCAGAAGGATGTGATTAAGCACATGGGCTGAATTCAGGATGGACAGACTTGGGGTCAAGTCCTGGTTCTTCCACTGAACTAGCTGTGCGGTCTTGAGTCAAGTGAAATGACCTAACATCGCAAAGCCTTGGGTTCTTTATCTGTGAAACTGGACCAACAGCACTGCCTAAATAAAGGATGATGGGGGGCGGGGGCGCTAGCTGAAATAACTGAGCAGTTGACAGAGCAGCTTTTAGTAAGAGCCCCATAAGTCTCAGCTCTTACTATCGTGATTGGTTTTAGAGGAGGCAGCCCACACAGGATGCCCGAATATGCTGAACTCAGGGACCTCAGCAGACACCCAGAACCACAGCGTCTCGGAGCAGAAGGGGCCAGGTCATTAGAGTCCCCACTTCTACCACCTCATCCAGAGCTTGGAGCCCCTCTCCCACATCCCGTGCCAAACTTCGACAGACATGCCTCTACAAGCAGGGAATGCAGTCACTCTGCCCCAAACTCATTCAATTGCATCCACACCCTCAAGTGAGAAAGGCTCTCTCCAACCTCTGGGCCTTTGCACGTGCTGTATTCCTTCCTGGAGCCACTCCTCGCCCTCCTCTTTGCCTGGCTAACTCATCTCTCAGGTCTCACCTTCAATGGTGCCTACTTTAGGAAGTCAACCCTAGCCACCCTTGATAGATGAGGTGCTCCCGATATGTGCTCCCCTAGCACCTGCCCTTCTTCATCAAAGCACAGGTCACAGGTCCCTGTCTGGCTTGTTGACGGGTCTTCAGCACTGGCCCAGGAGCTTCTGAAAGCAAGTCCTCAGGGCCCAGCATAGTACTGGCACGGAGCAGAAGCTTGATACACATCTGCTGAATCTACAAATGAATGAATCAGTGAAGCCCCTTCCGTTTATGAACAGCTCTGATCACTAGAAAGCTTTTTGCTTCACTGAGCTGAAATCTGCCTCCTCGGAGCTTGCCCAACTGCCGTCTTACCCTTTCCTGTCCCCCAACCTACGTCTCTCCTGATTCCACATAACAAGCCTTCGGGGAGCTTTTCTCTATTGGAACGGAAATGGAGTAATAGGAGCCCACAGCTTCTGAGCAGCATGTGGCTGGGACCTAAAGCGCCTGCCCATGGAGAAGTGTCCTTCCTTCTGTCAAAGTTAGTCTTTTGTCCTGGTCTGCAGCCAGGCTGCGGTCACCGACCAGCACGATGAAGCCCACCCAAAGTATATGAGCACTGTCACTGCCCCACGCCCCCAGCAGCGAGCAGCCCGCAGTCCTACTGGGTTTAAACCTCATTTCTATTGAGAAGCTAAATCAGGAGCTACTTAGCACCACTGATCTAGGGCTTTAATCAAAATAATGCAAAGTGAATAGGAAAGGCAGCCGTGAAGGTCACTGTCAGCGGCTCCCCCCCACTGCACTCCTGCCTTCTCTGCCTGCCTCTTTGCCCAGCCTGAGGACCCCTAAATTTCCTTGCAGTCCCACAAAGGGGAGTTGGTGCTTTTATGAGGCAGTCCCCTTCACAATCATACCCCCTTACAGCCCAGGCTCTATTTGTTTCTCACTGAACTGCTTAGGAATTTCCTGCCACCTCAGGACCTTAACACTTCTCTTCTCTAAAAAGACCCTGGCCTGAGAGTCTAGAGGCTTCTGCCTGTGCCCCAGCTCCTCTGTGATCAATTGGCCGTGGGGACCCATTACAGCCTCTGCCTGAGCACCGCAGGTGGTGACAGAACGAGGCAGAGGCTCAGAGTCTGCGTTATCTGAGGTCCCGTGAGCGGGGAATTTGCAGTCCTCTCCTGCTCAGGTTCAGAGATGTTGATTTCTACACCCCCCCCACTCCCCCACCCCCACTGACCCAAACCATCCCTGACCCGGGGCCAAGCCCAGAGTGTTTCCTTACATTCCAAATAACGCTATTTGAACATTTAATGCTTCGGTAATTAAGGGGAAGTGTTATTTTTAAATTACCTTTTTATTTTTAAAATCGCTATGGCCTGTCCCTACAGCTTCTCAGTGGCAAAACCAGGATTCAAGCAGAGGGCTCCGCAGGCCGGACCTGGCACTCCTCTCCCCATGCTCCCATACGGCCTCCCGAGCAGACCTGAGCCTCTCAGGCAGTCAGGTAAAGGAACAATGCTGCCCGTGGGCCGGGTGAGCAGGGAACGCTTCCCAGAGGAGGAGAAAACGCCCCAGTTGGGTGGCATGAAGCACCTCACGTGAGCAGACTGAGATCTTGGACACCCAGCCCCGACCAGCCCTCTCTTCAGACTCCAGTGGCCAGGGCGTGGTCAGCAGCCTCTCGCTGCTCCAGGACAGGACCTGTCACCACTCTGGCCCTGGCGACTTGGGTGGAGGGAACAAACATCCCATGAGCCTCCCAGTCTCACTCTGCAGGATGCCCCTGCCCTTCGCCCTCCTCCTTATTCCCTGCCCTCTCCCCCTGTCCTGCCCTGCCCTGCAGCAGCCCTCAGCTACACAGAAAAACTGCTGAGAAGAGAACAGGCTGGGACTCTGTTCTCCCCTAAATATTTCGCTCATGGGCCTGTCTCTGCATCTTTGGGGGAAAGCATCACCTCAATATCCTTGCACCTGAGAAAATGACAAACATGAGGGTCATTTCCTGTAGCACTGTCCAGAAGAGCCAAAGCTTGGAAATAACCTAAATGTCCATCCACAAGCGAAGGGGCAAAGAAATGGCACACCCACACCGCGGAATACTGCGCAGCTGAAACAAAGGAACCAGACCACTCTTCCTGTACTGCGAACTTCCGCTAGAGCCAAAGGGAAAAAAGTAAAGGTAGAGCAGGGTTTAGAAGATGCTGCCTTTGGTGTAAAAATGAAAATGTGTTGGAAAAGACTGCACACGTCTATTTCCTCCTCGGTGCATAAAATAGCACTGGGAAGACGCACCAAAACTTGCCCCAGGAAGGACATGTGGGAGAAAGGCTTTAGAGCGCATCCCCTTTCTGGTGGTTTTAAATATTGAACCAGATGAAGCTATTGTCTGTGCAGAAAATAAAGATCACTTAAACTGTAAAAAAAATAAGGCACGCCATGCAAAAGGCTTCTGTTAACATACAGAAGAATCCTCCAGGAGAGGAAACACAGCATCACATGTTCTAGTCCCAAGCGAGAGCGCCAGCCACCACCGCGGGGGCCGGAGTGGGCGGGACTCAGGACTGATGATGAGTTTTGTGGAAGGTTAATTTGAGTCATGGGGCCAAGTACTGCGTGCAGGTCAGTTCTCTGGCTGACTTAGGGCCTGGAAGTCACCTCTCCAGCAATGACCGGGTCTCTGTCTCCCCCAGCCCTGACGACAGCAGGTTGCCCAGGGCCACTGCCGTGCACGGGAAGGGGTGAGCGGGCAGCAAGGGCTGCCGCCGGCCTCAACACAGCATCGTGAGACCCAATAAAATACAATCGCCCAGATTCCCGAGGTGGCGGTTACTCCTGTATCACGCAAAGAGAAGTATTGATTCTCTCAAATAAGACCCTGGTTCTCCCTCATTCCCACTTTTATCGGCCTAATCTGGTCAGATGCCTGCCTTCTGGTCCCCTCCTCGGTCCCTTCCTCTGTCCTCCTTCCTCTTTGTGTTCCCTCCTTTTCTCCCACCCCTCTCCCTACTCCCTCACCCTGCTGGCTCCACTTTCCTTCTTTGTTAACTCAGCAATTCACAGCCCTGCTTACAAGCTGCCTTCTTCCCTTCATCTCCAGGGATGGTCCCCTCATCCACACCCAGTCGCTCCGGCCCTTGGTGGGTGATGGGTTAGGGCAAAAGGAGAGAGGAGGAGGGGGAGGGCAGGGGCTGCAGCGTGGCCCAGCTGGTCCTGTCATTTCAGGTCAGAGCCCCGCACCCTAGAGGAACCTGCAGGAAGGAAGCTGATGGGCACCCCCACCCACCCACCCACTGGTCAGCATCAGCTCTTGAGAGGAAGCTGCATTCCAGCAGACTGCAGCATGCTGACAACGCATGAGCATCTTCTTTGAGTCCCTGTTCCCCTCCTTCTCTGTACCCCCCAGACTAGCGCAAACTCCCCCTTGGAATGCCGGACTGTCCTTTCCCTGTTGCTGCCCACCCACGTTTCTCCCTTTTCTTTAGGGTTCAGCCCATGCCCCCGCTCTTGAGGTGTCCAGCGCCGAACCCCAGCTGTCAGGGAGGTGACATACTCTACTTTGTATCACAGTTCTGGGGACCCCTGCCTCCTAATGATCTCAGACTCCTTCAAGGTTAGAACGGGTCTTCTCTATCTGTGCCCTGCTCTCTCCCCCAACCCCGACCCATTACCTAGCATAGTATTTACAGAGGAAAGCAATGTGGCAGGTATTGGCAGAAAGGAAGGAGGAAAGGCAGAAGGAAGAAACGGAAGAAAGATAAAACTGATTTCTGCCTCTGACTTTTCCAAGCATGTAGTAGTTACTCTTCATCTGGCACTTGAGCATTTCTAAAGCACATTTACATTCGCCATTCCATCTGCTTCCACGACTCCCCTAAGAAGTTGGCAAGACAGGTCTGTTGTTATACTCACTTTACAGATGGGGAGGGCGAGGCTCAGAGACATGAAGGTACTTGCCCAAGGTCACCCACACCAGAAATGGCTGTGAGCCCCGATCTCCCAGCCCCATGCCCCCCGGCACTGTCACGGCCTCTCTCTTCACCTGTAGTGTTCCCTTGGCCCGTCCCCTGGAGCGCTGGCATGGTTAAATATCACCTCTCGTGGAGGGCTCATCTTGCAAGCTGAGCTATCAGCCGCTGGAGGGCAGAGACCCCTGCCCGATGCTCCTTCCAGTGCACAGACAAAGCCCAGAGCCTGGCATTGGACAGTGGCCCGGGGATGCTTGCTGGTCACTACAGCCATAAGGCAGGCCTTGCTCAAGGCCCGGTGGCAAGGAGCTGTGTTGGGAAGCGGGCCAGGAGCCCTGCCTCACATGGTGCCCGAGAACACACGCTTTGAGAAACCAGAAAGCCTAAAAAGGCAAGACACTTGTTTTCTCCTGGGGGCAGAAAAGTACAGGAAAAGTAACTATTCAGCCTTTAAACACATAAATAATGTTGCTGCTTCTACCCCCTGTCCCAGAGCACCCACGAACAGCAGGCACTCAACAAAACATTTTAACAAAACAACAAGAGACAAGATCAGGCCCAAAGTGGTGGTGCGTGGGTTGCCATGGAGTCGGACAAGCCTTCAGAAGGCCGCGGTCAAGGCGGAAGCCCACTTCCGTGGCTCCGTGGCTCCCTGCACACACGTGTGGACACACAGCCCCCAGCCCCTGCTCCGTGTTCCTCCAGGCCCCCCTGGAAGGAGACCAGGTGAGTGCTTCTCTACGCCCCAATTTTCTCATCTGGAGAAGGAGGAAGATGACACCTTCCTTGTTGCAAAGTACACAGAATAGCAAGTGGTCTGCAGAAAATACAAAGTGTGGTAGAGTCACTCAAGTGTGGGCCCTAGAGCTAGGCTTCCTGTGTTCAAATTTCCATTCTACCACTTACTAGCCAGTTACTAGGGCAACTCGCTTAACTGCTAGCTGCATTGTTTCCCTTCATGCCTGCAAGAACAAGCAGCTGGCAGGCCCTACAGGTAAGGGCGGCCTTGGCCTTGGCACAGGGAGAAACAAAGGGGGTGGAAGAGAGCCTGAGGGCAGGTGTCCGTTACCAGAGCAACTTCACATCTTCCTAGCATGTTAGCAGTGTGCCAAGACCCTTCTTTCCCATGATCTTGCTTTCCCGCTCCCCTCCCTACTTGCAGCTCGTAGCCAGGACTATCTGTCAGGTGCACATGGAGGAGGACCCCAGACAGCTCACAGGAAGCCGGGGACACCACAGATTCACAGCAGAGTCATTGCAGAACCGGGTCCCGCAAAGCCTGCTGTAGCTGTGCACTGTGCTGGGCGCAGGGTACCAGAGTGCCCACGGGGCATCGCCCACCCCACAGCAGGAGTCGCATGCCCACAAAGGGAAGAAGGGAGCCCTGCCAGGCCGCCCAGAGCAGGGGCCGCCACTCCCTAGCCCAGATGGCCGGGCAGTCACAGGGCAGAGCGCCCCATCTGCAGCAACAGTGACACCTCCACGCTCCCCAGCTCTGCTCCAGGCTCTTGCCTGCATTAGCCCCGGGCCGGGTGGTGACTCCAAGGCCAGGGGTTATTCCCATGGGAGCGCTGTGGGATCTGGCCCTGCTCACCTCTTCTATTCCGCCCTCCGCCAAGCTCTAGTTTCTTAGGTGCATAAATCTCGATCCCACCTCAGGGTCTTCATCCATGCGCTTCGCCCAGCCAAGAGCTCCCGCCCCATCCCCAGGCTTCACTCCTTCAGATCTCAGCCCCAACCCTCTTCCCTGATGTCCCCATCCTCCCATGGGAAAGAAAGGTCCCTGGTAGTGGCTCTCAGCATCCCATGTTCTTCCCCTTCAAGAAAACCAATGAAAATGGCATCCTCCATTTACCTGGGGAGCAAATGTTGAAAGCCTGCCTCTTTCTAGGCTATTAGCTTCATGGGGGTAAATACGGCATCTCTTTTGTTGACCCCTGAACCTCTATCCCTGGCCCCAGCACGGAGTACAGTAAGCACGCAATACACGTTGCCTGAATAAAAAGTAAATGAACACACTATGTAGCCTCTAGAGTAGGCACTCATCAAATGTGTTAAACAAATGACCCTTCTGTCTGAAAAGGTTCCGTAATTACGGTCATAAAGACACTACCAAAAGACACTCTTCTTTTCCTGCCCCCACTCCAGGCCTCCATGGGATTGGATATAAATAACCCCTTGCATTTGTGTGTAACAAAATAAAGCTCTAATTCCTGTTAGATCCCACACATTAACATTGCAAGGTAGGTAGGCCAATGTTGCTATCCTCATGATGGTGTCCAAGGAGGCTAAGTGATTTCCCCAGCTTTATACAGAGGTTAATGGAAGTATGGAGAGCAAAGCAGGGCTGTCACCTCTGCTCTGATCAAGCCAGACCTGCAGTCCTTCCCACATTCAAGAGGAGAGTGGAGAAGTCTGGAAAGGATGCCTTGCTGGGTTGTGAGCTCCCTGAGTGAACGACCATTTTTGTTTTATTAATTCCTGTCTCTCCATCACCAAGCCCAGAGCGTGTGGCCCAACAGAGATACTTGAAAATAAATTGCTAAGTCAACAAACGAGGTTTCACCTAGAAAAGAAAATGGGAAGGAAGGGGTAAGGGAGAGAGGAGAGAGTTTCTTAAACACCTAAAAACCTGTTATATGGAAGAAAGAGACTTGCTCTAGGACCAAAATAAATACCTTTCTCCCACTGAGAGTAGTCCAAACCCACTTGGGCTTCCTTAGGAAAGAGTGAGTTCCCTGTCAGCCAAGGTAATCAAACAGAGCCAGAACCACCATCTCTGGCTATAATAGCAGCAGGGCCTCTGTGTTACACAGAACCCTGGGGCTCTATTTACATATCGAGAGTACGCATGATGGCCCAGAGGCTCAGGTAGATTAGCATCCAGAGAGCCATGCCCAGGGTCAGTGGTCTGCAGGGTTCCACCTTATCCCAAGAACGTGTGACTCCCTGATCTTGGAATAGAAGGGAATCAGGATCCACCCCCGTGTCTCCAGATTCATAGTCCCCAGCTCCACGGGACATGAAGCCTGGGGTTCTGGTACCAGAGGGTCTCACAACTTGGCTTCAAGCTTCAGCTACCCCATTTCACCGGGGATCAGAAAACTGAAACTCCCCCCTAGTGTGGGTTCCCCAATGCCCACTGTCCCCTTGGTGCATCTCCCCCTCCCTCTACCACTGGGGCACAATCTCACTCACACACAACCCCCAAAAGTCCTCCCTGAGAACCATCTCTCAGGGGCCCCCACACCCCCAGCACGAAGGCACCCTTGCGTGGAAAGAACAAGGTGCAGCTGGACCCAGAGACAAACGGGAAGGGAGGCAGTCATCTCAGGACTGGGTGCCCGCTCCTGGCTACCTCTAAGGGTCATTGCATGCAGCTGTCACCTGTGGTCCTCCCTGCTCAGTGGGCATAACTAAAGGAGAACTCTCAGATGGCCTCCACACAAGGAAAAGGGAGATTCATGAAGGAGAAGGAGAGTGGGGACGTCAAGCAGGAAAAGTTCTCACTTCCAGCCTCCTTGGCTTTACTGATTGGCGGCCAATGCCACACCCACATCAGAACAAGAGGCCCAGTGGGCCTGGGTCTGCCTGCCCATTCCCAGGACCCGGCCTCACTGTCTCTGGGGAGAGGGAACCAGAAAGGTGGCCCCTAAAGGCTGGGATCAGCCCTTCTGTTACCGGAGATCCATGAGCAAGCCCCCCCCAGCCTCTTTGGGGAGGGGCTATTTTGATTTCCCCCAAGTCCCCTCCTGGCAAACACTGAAATGGTCAAGAAACCTCTCCAATTGCCCTTTAGCTCCACAGAGACACCGAAATATTCAGACCCAAACCCTGCCTTGCGGACTTTCCGGGCAACTTCCCCAAGGGGGATTCAAGGGAGGAGAACAGGGGACAAGGACATGATGCACGCAAAGGACCCCAAGTCAAACAGCAGGGCACCCAGAGCCTGCCCTGGGCCTCTGAGGAGAGCATAGTCTTGTGGCTGGGGAGACGGCAAGACCTCAAGCCCATGTCCCATCCCCACAAACCAGAGAATGAGGGAGGAGGAGGGGGCCACGGGCCATGTCCCCTCCCTGCTGGGATGCCCTGGCAGTGCGTTAGGGCAATCTAAGGCCAACCCGCTTAGATCAGTTGTGATGTCTTGACTGTGGAATCTCAAGTTGGGGTATCCTCATAATAAGAGGCAGGTGGGGATCAAGGATAGGGACAGAGCTGGCTTCAGATCAAATTTTAAAGAGGGGAGGGTGCTACTATCCTCCACCTAGGTCTTCTCTCCCCTATCACCTATACCAACCTCTCTCCATCCTGGGGAGCATGGAGGTTAACACATTCCCTCCTCACGTAACAGGGCTACATTTTAGCAGGAACCTTCTGGAGAACAGGAAATCACCCAGGAGATTCTAACGCCAAAATTCCTGGCTCGTCAGTGGGAGAGAGATACTGAGAAGCCCTGAGACATAGCAGTCTGCATGACGCCTTTGTCCTAAGAAGCATGCCCTCCGTGAACACCGATTTGTTAGATCGGCTTCTGTCGAGGTCTGGCACAGTCTCTGGGAAGTCAGACAGACCCAAGTCTGAGTCGTCGCTTCCGGTTCCCAGCTCAAGGACCTCTGGCCAGTCACTCGGGCTCTCCGTGCTTCTGCTTCCTCATCCGTGAACTGGGATGACACAACCCACCACAAAGCATTGCCAGGAGATCAGAGGAGCTCCCGTCATGGGGCTGGCACGCCGTGGGCCCCGCCACGCGGTTCTCCTTCTGCCCCACTGGATACGGCGCACCTGCCAAGCAAGAGAGCTATCATTTGGAATGAGAACATACCAGACTATATTCATCATTCCAACCAGCTGGGGAGCTGGGGACAGGAGAGGGCCACTTTGGGGGAAGGATATTAACGGTTCCAGCCAACCAAAAGTCCCTAATCACCTTTAACTCTCCCAGAGGGAGCCTGTCCAGGTTGAGTTATCTTCTGTGGGCAGGAAAAGCAGCTCTGGCCCTTTTAACCTAGCACGGATCATAGAGCAGAGAAAACATAACGGCCCCAAACCACTAAACACTCTTCAACTAGATTTTCCCAGCCCTGCCAAAGAGGCCAGCGGTGGCCACAGTTAAAGGAATGACACGTATATTTTCTGGAGGAAGTGGAAGACCCACCTGCCCAGGGGAGGCGGCAGGGCACTGGCCCACGTGACCTCAGAGGCAGGCCCCGGCCAGGGCAGCCCAGCAAGAGGGCAGCCCAGCAAGGAGGCAGCCGCTGAGTTGGGGTTTCTGGGGATGGCTGGCCACGCAGTGGGCCTGCGCACCAAGCTCGGGGACGTTCCATCGCTCTCCATCATCCACCTGCTTGACTGCTGGGTTGGTGGGTTGCCGCGACATATGTGGGAGAATTGCAAATCTCATAATTCACCCAGATGGTGGAAGCTCCCGAATTGTTCCTTCTCAAGAGGCAGCTGTTCCACCGCTGGGCCATATGGTTCCCCTTGCTCTGCACCCTGCTCTGGGAAATGAACCACTTTGCACGGGCAGCTTCCAGATCTTAGAACCGTCGCTTGTTCTTAGCGGGTAATTAAGACCTCCAGCTGAGGCATCCATGTTGCTCCACGTGTGATTTGTACACACGTCAGAGCAGTGTTTTAAAGCTCCACCAAGGTAAATACAGGTGGGGGCGCCTGGATGGCTCAGTTGTTAAGCGTCTGACTTTGGCTCAGGTCATGATCTCAGGGTCCTGGGATCGAGCCCCACATGGGCTCCCTGCTCCGCGGGAAGCCTGCTTCTCCCTCTCCCACTCCCCCTGCTTGTGTTCCCTCTCTTGCTCGCTGTGTCTCTGTCAAGTAAATAAATAAAATCTTAAAAAAAAAAAAAAAGGTAAATACAGGTGGGTGAGGCCCGCCAGCATTGTCTTCTACTCAAGGGAAGCCCCTACCATCACAGACTCAGAGAGAGAGGGGCCCCCCAGAACTCAGTTTGCCATTCCTCTGCACATGGTGAGCCCACCCCCACCCAGAGGCACCCCGGGGTTCCGGGCTGGAAGTGACCTTCAGAGGTCACACTGTCCACCTTCTGATGGAGGCTTGTTTCAGACAGACACATTAACAAAGACCTTTAAGACTAGCTTGTGATTTAGGAATGCATCGAGCCCCTCAGAACATCAACAGCACTGCCAGACAGAGATGCTTGCTGTCACCAGCAGGCTGGCTCCTCGGACCCCTCTCTGGGACACCTGCACACTGCACCCCAGGCCCCTGGGGATGCAGACATAGACTTTCGGTCTTTGCGGCAATCTGCACACTGTCCTGGAGCAGAGAGAGCCATGACTGGGGCCTCAGCATGTACAAAGCTGACACGTACCAGGAGCCTGGTAATGTTGATTTGTTCCTCTTTCTGACAATTTCAACCATTTTCTTGAGGAAGTCAGGGGAAGGGCCCATGTGCCCCACCTCCCGACCCTATGCTTACACACGCAGGGCTTCTTCCCAGATCCGAAAACTGTGATGCCTTTCGCCCTCAGCCTAGCGGGGAAGCTCTCTCTGCATTATCCTGCCATACTAGATAACAAGAGCTGACACTTATTAAGCACTTGCTGTGTGCCAAGCCTGGTTCCAAGCATTTCACATGAACTTACTCACCTAATCCTTATAAGCCTCAGTGGAAGGCACTGTTATCACCCCACTACACAGATAAGGAAAGTGAGGCAAAGAGAGGATGCATAGCAGGGTCCCTTAGACAAGGCTTCATCTCAGCAGGCAAGGGGAACGAGCATAGGAACTGAGCGGGACAGATGGCCAGTTCAGCTAAAATACTACCTACCCTCAACCTCCAGAGATACCAGAAGCTTCCAGATGTGGCCCTGCAGCAGCTGAGCCTGCAGACCACTGGCTGTAACAGAATGGTTAGGAGCATGGAACCAACACCAGATGCCTGGGTTTGGCTTCCAGCTGTATTGCTTCATTGCTGGGTGGCCTTGGGAAAGTTACGCGACCATTCTGTGCCTCCATTTTCTCCTGTACAAAATGAGAATGTGAACGGTCCCTACTTCGTCGGGGTGTTGTGGGTATTGAGTTAATACAGAAGTGAGGCCTGGCATGGAGTTGGTGCTATGTAAGGGTTAGCTATGATGATGATGCAGCAGCAGCAGGAGGAAGAGGAAGAGGAAGGGGAGGAGAAGATGGTTATTCCTACCGGCCGATGGGTTAGGTGCCTGTCAGCTGGGGCTCCGCTTACAAAGCCCCATCACATGGTCTTGCAGGACAGGCTTGATGCTCCTATTTTGTACACAAGAGAAAGTCTGCACCGGGAATGGGGAGGGAAAGAGGTGTCTTAGGTAGCTCAGCTAGTTGGGTGGACAGCTGGGCTGCAGCCCAGGCTCCTGAGCGGAAGGCTCTGCTACCGAGCCTGAGCACTAATGACGGGTCACCCCCGCCCCGGCCAGGGCTGGGGCCCCAGGCTTTTAAATGGAACCCGGCTCACCACTTACTAGCTGTCGGCCCTTGGGCAAAACACAAGTTCTCGGAGTCTCCGTTTCACACGTGTGAAGAGAGGAACAGCTCCTAGGAAGTCATCTTGAGGATAAAATGAGGTGACATACGTGACAGCCTGACACCAAAAAAAGGAAGCCCCCCCTCCCTCAGTTGGCCCCTTTGTGAAGGCGAATGCACACCAAAGGAGGTCATTATGGAGGATGTGTTCCAAACGGGCCTGACATGCCTGAACAAGCCTCTCCACCTAGTCTGGGGTCACCAGAAGCCCCTCCTTCCCCTCTCCCACCCTGCCTGGTAGTTAAAGCTTTAGGAGAAACTGTGAAGGCCTGTGCCAGCCCCAAAAGGTCCTGCCCTCGGAAAGCTTTATGAACCTCTCAGCCCCACGAAACTTGTCACGATCAGCCCAGGGATACGTATGTCTGCCCCCTTACAGCCTTTGCAGAGCTCTCCCTGACTCGATTTCACGATCCTTGGCCAATCATGTTGCCTCTATTTGATTCTTCCTCCGATTGCTTGTTTCCATTTTAAACTATTCCCTTGGGCCTAGGTCTCACGCTGGCGATGGGAAAACTCTCTGCCCCACCGTCTCCGTCACTGGAACTCGCACTACAGAGAAGCCTATAGATCTTCTAATTCCCCACGAGGAAGCCAAAGCCCCGGGAGGTGGAGTCTTGTACCCGGCCGTCACAGCAAGAGGATGGCCGAGCGGGTGAGGAGAACTCCATCTCTGAGAGCCAGGTTGGGGCTTGCATCGGACAGCCCCTCCCTGCTAGAGGCAAAACCCCAGTCCTTGCAGCCAGGGTCAGGGACCTCCTCCTCAGAGCCAGAAGCCTGCATCAGGGAGGGCTCTCCCACAACAAATCCTGCTTTGTGCCCCGGGACTGGAGAGGCCCTCCAACCCAAACCGTCCCATCAGGCACCAGATGGCATTTGACTTTGGGGCCGAAGACCTCATCTCCATTCAGACCCAGCAACCATCAGAGAGTGTAGCCCCAAGCCTGGATCTTGCCTCTGGGGTTTCATGCAGAGAGGCAATTAAAATAGGAGGGTCTAGAGCAGCCACAAAGCCACAGAGTCTCTCCCAGGGCTTGTGACTGCCCCACAGGATGGAGGTCGGAGCCCAGGAAAGGGAAAATCGAGACCAGGAGGAGGGGAGCCGCAGAAGAAGGAGGGAAAGGAAGCCCTGCTTGCTCTCCTCCCTGCCCCCAGAACCAACTCAGCTGGTAGGTAGTGCTTTATGTAAGTCCACTGTGCAAAAACAAGATGAAAAGGGACAGGCAGAACAAAACACCACTCTCCCTAACAAAAGCCCCTCCACTTAGTAAATTAGGAGCTCTTTCCACCTGACACACTTTTAAAGGGAAATCTTCAATTACCATGGGCTGGCGGGGCGCTGCAACAAAAGGTCTGTCCGGTGACTTTATTCTCAAAGCCCAGAGCAGGCATGGAAGTGGTTTTATGTAATAGAGATACTAATCTAGTCCATATAGTTTTGAGAATCCTTTATGGAGGACTGAAGGGCGTTTGAGCCCTGCGGCTGTTTCAAAGAGATTTTTCTGCAGCTTATGCATTTACCTTGCCAAAAGCTTAGCTGAGCAAACAGTCCTCTAAATCACACTCACTGCTGATTTACTATCAGGCCTCTGCAGTTTGTTTGGTGATGGAAACTTGTGGATAAACAGAGGCCAAGGCCTTGGTCCTTCCACCTGACCAGACCAATGGGATGAGGGCTGCCTTTAAACTGGGGTCCCCCTGGCTCCCAGATTTGAGACTTTCCTTCTCCTTGCCGTCGGCTCAGCCCAGGGTAAAGGTGGCCAGAGGGGCTGGGCTTTGGCTGGCCGGGGGTGGGAGGAGGCCTCAGTGGCTTTTGCCCTTGGCTCCAGGTCCGCTCCATCCCGGAAGGAGACTGATGGTGTCATTTGCTACCCCTCCCCCCCCGCCCCCCTATCCGGAGCAAAGACACAATTCTGGCTCCCTTGGTGACAATTCAGCGCCACTGGCTGCTTGAAAAGGAGAAAGCAAAGTGGGAAAGCAGGATGGGGAAGGTGACTCTCAGGAGAGCCCGGGGAGACGTGAACACACACACTCTCTAAACACCCGAGCATGCGGCTCTGCACCCGGCATGCAGGTTACGGGGCCCTTCTCATTGGCAGACACGCGACATACACATACAGCAAGTCCATATGCCAAGAACATACATGTGCACACGCAACGCGTCAGAGGGGGAGCCCTTCACACACGGTGAAACCCAAAACCCACGAATATACCAGTGTGTGTACAGTAATAAAACCGAGCTTTGCCACACCACCGATCATGTGCTCGGTTACAGTTATTCACTTATTTAATGCTCGCGACAACCCCGTGAGGAAAGGTACCACTGCTACACCACTTTACATTGAGTAAACTGAGGCACAGAGAGGCTAAGTAATTCGCCCCCCGTCACAGAGGCAGAAGGCGGCAGTCTGGTTCGAGGGTCTGTGTTCTTGACCTTTACATCGTCGGGCACAGCATGCGACAAGGACACTCCTTTTTTTTAAGATTTTTTAAGTCCTCGCTATACCCAATGCAGGGCTTGAACTTACGACCCCAAGATCAAGAGTCACATGCTCTACCAACTGAGCCAGCCAGGCACCCCGAGACACCCCTTCCGTGGGTTGGGAGCAGGCTCCACACGTGTGAACTCACAACGCCGTACATAACACACATGCACACAGCCAGATGCTCAAGCATCCATATAGCACATAGGTGGTCCAGACCTATCACATCTTCAGGATCAGGCCAAGACTTAGACTGGGGAGAAGGGGAGTGAACATTAAAATAGTTAAATACTTCTGCTGTACTTGGTGCGGCCACCCCTGTCCCTCCCCCAGCCCCCTACCTACCCATAACCGGGCACCTACAGAGTTAACCTCTGGCACCACAACAGGCCTCTATGTCCCTATTCCATTCGAACCTATTGGTAGGAGTGCCACACGTGTAGTTAAATATTTTCCTGCTTATCCCCAGGTATGGACAAGGCAGGGACAGTGGGATGTGTGTCTGCAACAAGGCGGGGGGACCTGGCTCTTGGGTCTTCCGTGAGTCTTGGCCAATGCCCAGCCAGCATGGTATGAGGGGGCATCCAGCTTTCCCAGCTGGTCCCCACCCCATCCACTTGATGGGCAGCTGATCGAGCCTCTTCAAAGACAAGAGTATTGAGTGGACACTGGGAGCAAAGGGAGACTCTGAGGTGTCATTTCCACCTTCAGTGAGGCCACTCAGCTTCCCTTAATCAAAAAGCCAACAGTAGGGGAGCCTTGGGGACTGGCCTGTCATCCACAAAATCCCATTAATGGCCACTTTTTGAAACCTCTCTGCTACAAAGACCAGGAGGGAAGAAGGAGCTTGACAAACCAGGAGGCACTGCATGAGGAATTTTGCTTTCTCATGTCTTGGAAGCTCAGCTCCAACCCAGAGAGTTAGCCTCCTGGGTTCCGAGACAGTGGGCTAAGTCCTTGCAGAGCCCCAGAGCAGGGTCCCCAGGCTCTTTGTACACATGGGTGACACTGGAACCAGACACCAGAACTCAGGGGCTCTGGGAACCCAAGGGGGAGGAGAGGAAATGGGGACAAGGACCCTATCTGAGGCAGGCCACCCTCTACTCTGGGATCTCAGGGTCCCACCCAGAGACCGCTCCTGGGGGTGTCCTTTGAAGGTCCCCAGGAAAAGGCAGCCCACATGGCCTTCTTCTAGTCAACAAGGCTTTACAGAAAACATGTGTCCATGCTGGGTGCTGTGGTGGGTGCTGGGGACACAGAGGGGTCCCACAGCCATGGCTGTCAAGGAGCTCACTGTCCAGGGAAAGAGAGAATAAGGGCAGGTGGGGGTGAACGGGGCTGAGATCAGGATTGGGAGGAGAGAGGGAGGTGTCAGGTGGGGCTCCCCAGAGACCATGCAGCTCTGCACTGAGTCTCCAAGAGCTGCTACACAAAGCAGGACTAGGGGTTCCAGGAGCAGGGGCAGCCGGTATGAAGTCCCAGAGGGAGACAGTGTGGAGAATTCAGGAGCCTGGCTGGGGCAGAAAGGATCAGAGACCCCGGTGGGACCCTAGGAAGCAAGATACAGAATGAGGAATCTCAATATGCAGGGGCCTGATTTGAAGTAAGCAGTAGTGGGGGGGCACAGAAAGGAGGGATCAAAACTCTGGGCGTGGGCAGGGCAGACGTGGAATGGATTGGTGGTACCTGATCACTATTTTCTGAGCCCCTACTCTGTGTGGTACACTGTGAGTCACTGTAGACCATACAATGGTGTGTTTATGAAAGGGTGCTCCTGCCCTGAGGAGCTTATAGTTCATCTGTTCATTCATTCGTCATTTATTGAACACCTACTATATGCCAGGTACTGTTCTAAGAGCGGAGATATCAGTTAGGAACAAATCAAAATCCTTTGTCCCTATTGAGCACATTATCTAGCTGAGGAGACAAAAAATAAAAATATGCATGGTCTACATCTCTGTGTCAGGTAGCAATAGCGCTAATTAACAAAACAGGACAAGGGGGTACAGAAAGATGGTGGGGGGGACTGCTATTTCAGATAGGGTGGTCAGGAAGGACTTGGATAATATGACTTTTGAAAAGAGACGGAGTGGGGCGCCTGGGTGGCTCAGTCGGTTAAGCGACTGCCTTCGGCTCAGGTCATGATCCTGGAGTCCCGGGATCGAGTCCCGCATCGGGCTCCCTGCTCGGCGGGGAGTCTGCTTCTCCCTCTGACCCTCCCCCCTCTCATGTGCTCTCTCTCATTCTCTCTCTCAAATAAATAAATAAAATCTTTAAAAAAAAAAAAAAAAAAGAGACGGAGTGAAATAAGGGAGAGAGCCACAGGGCTATCTGGGGGAAGAGCACTCGGGCAGAGGGCACAGCACTCAGGGTTTCCTGGGCCCTGCGGTGGGGCATACACATAAGAGCAAGGAGGCCAGCACGGAGGAGGGAGGGAGGAGAGGATGGAAGTCAGCTGGGGCCGGCCACCGTGAGAACAACGGAGAAGCAGCCGACACCCAACAAGGACCAGAAATCAGAGCTGGCATCCCACAGATACGGAGGGAAATCAGAAGACGAAAAGTGGGGCCTTTGGGAAGTCTCCTTAGAGAAACAGGGAGTCAGGCTGGGGACAGGTGAGCTCCTTCGCAGGCTTTACCTGGCCCAGGACACCCAGGAAGGGGACCTTACATAAATGCCTAGCTGCTCTGCCACTAATTGAGGCTTCCCCTCAGAGGCTGCCCAGTCCGGATAGCTGAGGTTTCATTACAGCTGCAGCTGGGAATTAAGCAGCAGCGCCTCGATCCTTCCACGGCTGTGTCAGCACACAGGACCCTGCTGGCACTCACTGCAGGTGGGGGAAAGGCCTAGCGGGGGACTCCAGGGCTAGGCCAGCAAAATGCAGGCAGCCAGACCCCCGATCTCCCGTGTCCTCTTGACCAGGGTGCCTGAGCACGGCCATCCACGGCCCGCCCCCGTCCATGGCCCCATGCACCTCCTGAGTGAGCTTTCACCCCTTTGACAACACCTCCTTGCTGCTGCCCCCTGGCACCACCGTGAGCGTGTCACTGGCTGCTTTCACCGTTCGGCGCCCTCCTGAGATTGTCCAGGATCCTTGGTGTGGTGCTGAGGGTCCAGGCCCACCCCCACCCAGCCCTTCCGAGCACCACCTCCACACTTCCCGAGCTCCGGCCACAGAGGCCTGCTGGCGCTGCCCTGCGCCTGTCCGCTCTGCGCCCCCCACCTCTGCTCACGCTGGCCCTTCTGCCACAAAGTGCCCTCCTCACAAACAGAACCCAAACGGCACTAGCTACCATTTACTGAGCCCTCACGACGTGCCCGCTTCTGTCTGAATGCTTTCCTCCTGGTAACTCATTTCGTCCTCACAACAGCCCAGAGCGGCAGGTACCTCATACAGCCCTGTCTTAGTTCACAGATGACAAAACCGAGGCAGAAAGAAGCAAAATAACGTGCTCAGGGACAGTCGCCCAAGGCAAAGAACGGGCTTTAAAATGCAGGGTCTGTCTTAATCGATGCCCATCTCCTGCCCTCCTGGCAAGTTCCTACTCACCGTTGAGACTCTGCTCAAAACTAACCTCCTTCAAGAAGTCTTTCCTTTGAGGGGCTGCACCCGGCGCCTGGGTGGCTCAGGTGGTTAAAGGTCTGCCTTCAGCTCAGGTCATGATCCCAGGGTCCTGGGATCGGGGCCCACATTGGGCTCCCTGCTCAGTGGGGAGTCTGCTTCTCCCTCTGCCTCTGCCCCTCCCCCCCCCATTCATGCTTGTGCTCACTCCCTCTCAAGTAAAATCTTAAAAAAAAAAAAAAAATCATGAAGTTTTTTTTTAATCCCCCCCCCCCCCCCCAACTTTGCCCCGTAATTCCCCAGACAGTGTTATGGTTGCTTCTCCCAGAGAGGTCTCTCAGTGCTGGGGGTCTGAGTCTATTTTATTCATGCATTTTCTTTCTCACTCATTCAGTAATTATTCAGCACTGAGGGCCTGGTACTGTGCCTGGCCCTGGGAAAAACCCACTAGGTAGGAAACATGGTCCCTCAGCTTCGGGAACTCACTTTTGAGTGGGAGAGATGGACAGGCGAGGCCTGATCACAACCAGTGGGACAGAGTGACAGAGGGGCTACGTGGCCCTCAGACAAGTGGTACTCTAGAGCAAAATCAGAGCAATCTAAACTAGGTGCTAACAAGCTAGGTGTCCAGAGAAGCCGCTGGGCCTTGGTGCTGTTACCATGAATTTACTTGCTCAACAACAATTTATGAGGGCCTGAAAAGTGCTAACAGGTGGACAAGATGAGTACCTTATGAGTTTGGTCAATGTGACTCATCAGCTGGAGCTCAGCCACTCTGGGCATCCTAAATTAATGTTCTAAGCCCATGAGACTGGGGCTGAGATCGTGGTGGCTGCACCAACTTCAGCCACTCGGTGAGGACATGTTGGGGCAGCTAAACAGCCATTCACCCCCACGGGCCACCTCCACCAGCCTGGTGACACCCTTGTTTCCTTGCCTACTTATTTAAAGTGTGCTTATCATGTTATGTTGGAATTTTTAAAATATATATATTTCCCACTAGATCCTATGCTTCTTATTCATCTCTCTATCCCCAGGGCTCAGCAGTGCCTTCAAGGCATAGAGAGCTAATAAATGTTGAGGGCTGGATGGACAGATGGAAGGATGAATGTTGTTGCAGGCAGCAAGGCTCAGCACCAGGTGCTGGTGACCTGGGGAAGCAGCATCAGGACAGGTTCTGGGGCTGGCAGCTGACAGCATCCCGGGGGGAGCCTCCTAGAGGGTCAGCAGGGAATTATTTTACGTAGTAGCTATGAGGAGAGGCCGGCTTTCAGACAAGTCCTACGACTCTGCGCGTACACACACACACACACACACACACAGAGCAATCTCCCACTCCCTACCTCGATCCTGGCACCTACTGTGACGTAGTTTAGCAAACTTTTGAAATCAAACCAGTTTGGCTTCTGTCCCTTCCTCTCCCTACAAACCTCTTCACCTGCCCTCTTGTCTGACCCCACTTCTCTCTTCTGGCCACAGGTCCCTCCCACCGAGAGGAGACCCACTGCAGGAGGGGAAGGGGAAGGGTGGACGTAGCACAGATCTCAGTTCCTGGGCTGCCCTTCTCTACCGGAAAAGGGACTTGGGCTCTCCTGGCATCCGTTTCCACTGCCATGCCAGGCCCGTTTGACCCTCCACCAGTCCGTGAGGAGCAAGTAATAGACTGTTTGGGAAGGTGGCAGGTCAACCGCCAGATGTTATGTTGTTTTATCAGTGTTGTTGGAAGTTAGCCATCAGTCCAAGAAAGCATTGAACTAAATGTCACTGGGTCTGATTATGAAGCCCACCACCACACGACTCACTATAAAACAGGGGCATGGAGTTCCAGTGACATGGAGAAAGTGCTAATGTAGCCCCTTCTGCTACAAAAATGCTCCCAAAGTATAATAAAAAAATAAAATAAAGAGATATCTAACTGAGCTCTGAGACAAAGGTAAACGCCCAAGTGTAAGAAAAAGTGGGCCGTTTATAGGAGGTACAGGAGGGCAGATGCTGAAGCTAAGGTAGCCCGGGGAACAGGGGACCTAGCCAGCTGCTGCCCCCAGCCCCAGCTAGGAGCCTGGGGTTTAACACCCACACAGGGGCAGATGTGGCCTTGGGAGCTGCCGGCTCCATGTAGGCGAAACTTGAAAATGCGCCCACTGGCCGAGTGAAAAATAAGGCATTCTGCACGAGTAAAAAGTCTTCCACAAGAAACAAAAACCAGGGGGGGGGAATGGGGAGTCACTGTTTCATGGGCCCAGGGGTCTCCTTCAGGGGTGTTGAAAACTGTTTAGGACTAGATGGGACAGGAGCACAACACGGTCAGTGTACTAAACTCCACTAAGCGTATGCTTGAAAATGGTTACTACTGCATTAAGTGAATTCCACATCAATTTTTTTTAAAGGAAAAAGAAAAAAACAAACCCTAAACCTCTGCCACAGTTCCAGCCTCAGCGTGGAATCCCAAACCAAGTTATCAATGCAAAGACAGGTTGTGAGCCACTGAAAACCATTAGTGTGCCTAAGAAGGAAACGCAGAATTGGTGTGTGGGGCACGTGCACACCCCAGGACATGGGGGAGGAGGCAAAAAGCTCAAGCGTTCACAGTGATAAAGAAAAAAGAAATTATAACCAATATGGGGAAATAATCCACCACAAGGGAGAATCAGCAGTGTCCACACACAGAACTGATAGTCTAGGAACTTGAGTCAACCAAAATCATGGACTCAAGATAGAATTATCTTGACCGTATAGAACTAATAGCTCCAGATAAAACCATCTGAGACTATAAGCGAAATATGTTTGAAATAACTAGAGCAATCATTGAAGGATTAGAATTCATAATGAAAGAACAGGACACTACAGAGAAAAAATAAAATAAGAAAGTAAACCCCGCAGATCTGAAGAAGGACCAACAGACCTCCTAGGAATGAAACACACTGTTGTTGAAATTAAGACCTCAACAGACAGGTTAATTAGCAGAGCTAAAGGATTCGAAAAATGGATCGGAGGAAAATCTCCAAGATACAGCATGGAGAGATACAGAGACGAAACATGAGAGCCTAGGAGAGAGAGGGAGTGAAACGAGTCTCTAACATTTTGGAGCTTCAATAGGAGAAAACTGAGCACATGAAGGACAGGAGGTATTAGAAGAGACATGGCTGAGAATTTTCCAGAACTGATAAAGCACAAGAATCCTTCGCTTGAAGGAGATGTATAGCCTCTGAGGAGCAAACAGTGAATGAAAACGACTCCACACCCAGACACGTGCTAGGAAAACGGCAACGTGTGCAATGACAAATTCCGGAACACAACAGAAAAACATCCTCACGCCCTGAGGGAAAAAATCACTGAAAACCTGCAATTCCACAGGCAGCTAAAGCACCATTCAAGAGTGAGAGTAAAATGAAGGCATTTTCACCTCCAAGTCTAGCTGGATTGCAGTTAAGATTATGATTATGAAATAAAATCTAAACAACAACAACAAAAATAAAATACGGCATTTTCCAACGAGCGAAGCGTAAGAGAGGCGATTGCTCGTGGACCCTCCCAGGAAAAACTACTGAACACGGCCCTTCAAGAATGAAGCCGAAGCTAGAAAGGAGTGAGACGCAAGAGGTGAAGAGCAAGCAAATCAGTAAACATGAGCTAAATTTACATTTAAATAGCCATCCACCATATAAAACAACTGCGATAATAAGACAGGGGTACCTAAATCCCAAAAATGGTGTGAGGACTTTGCTGGAGTTCAATCTTAGGCACCACTCAGGTGCCCTCAGTGCGGCCAGTCTCCTGGATTGTCAGCTGCTGGCTCCCCCTTAGCCATCCCGGGCGGTTCATACTGACTCCACTGGGCCTGCGCAGTCTCCCTGCCGGGATGCTGAGCAACCCCTCCCCCCACCCCCAGGCCACATACCTGGAGCTGCTGGCTAATCCCTCCACTTCTCCATTTGGATGAAAACCACACGCAGGGCTCTAGCATTCCAAGCAGCCGCTGAAAGGGCTAGATGACTCCTCCAGGAAGTCCGGGGGCATTACCTCCCCCACCAAAAGGAAAAAGGAGATGGGGGATTGCACAGATTAATTCCCCCTCCTTGCTGGCTGCTCTGAAGCAGGCACTCTCCTCTTGCCCATCAGGAGAGGCCCTGAACACCAACAGGATGCACCTGTTAGGCATCATGCAGTGTAACCATCTTCAGCGGTAGGTAGACCAGTGGTTTTCAAAGCATGGCTCCCAATGCAGCAGCATGAGCATCACCTGGGAACTTGTTAGAAATGCACATTCTCCAAGACGCCTGGGCGGCTCAGTAGGTTAAGCATCTGCCTTCAGCTTAGGTCATGATCCTGGGGTCCTGGGATCGATGTCAGGCTCTCTGCTCAGCGGGGAGTCTGCTTCTCTCTCTCCCTCTGCCCCTACCCTGCTTGTGCTTTCTCTCTCTAATAAATAAATAAATCTTTTTTTAAAAATGCACATTCTCCAGTCCCCTCCCCAAGTCTTCTGAATCTGAGACTGATGCTGGGGCTCAGTAGTCTGTGTTAAAAGTTAGAACACGTCTTCCAGGTGATTCTTACATTAGGTAATCAGGTACTCGATAATACATTTGAGTGAATTGTGAATTGTGATTACCATGGCATCTGTGTGGTGCTAAGCATTGATAGTGCTCACCAAATACTTTGGCCCTCTGCTTTCAATACTTCAAGCCCTCTTTTCTCTGCTACAGCAACCAGCAACATTGCAGACGCCCTGCTCCAACAGCCTGGGTCCTGGCAGAGGACGGACATGTCAAATAAATAAGGACCAAAACTCTATTGGTTTAAGCCACCGGGATTTGGGCGTTGTTTGTTACAGCATCGTAACCAAGCCCATCCAGTCCAATAGCGCCTAATATTTTCAAAGAGCAGTTTGCTGAAATATCTCAAACCCCATTTTGTAAGTGACAAAATCAGCTCCACCTGTGAGGCAAAGATGCTCACTGCCCTATCTCCCAAGAAAGGAGAAAGAAAGAGAACTGTGTTTGTGCCCGGTGATCCTCAGGAAATATTTGATGCCTGGGTGACCAAGAGGAGCTAGGACTCAGCTGTATCGGCAGCTAACGGAGGGGGTGGGCAGTTCTGGTGTAGAAGGTTCTAGAAGGGCTGCCAAGGGCTCTGGGATAAAGATGGCAGTTCTGGGGCAGGGGAAATGGCACAAAGAGGAGTTTGCATCTGTATCAAGCTCTATGCATTCCAGGACATGCTCACTCATTGTTTTATCTTACTCCTTCCATGCACGAGGATGATCCATCCAATGCCACAGTGGGTCCAGAGAGGCAAAGGGACTTGCCCAAGATTGCACAGCAAGTTGATAGCAGAGTCAGCCAAGGCTTTTACTCCAGGCCAGTGTCCTTCTAGTATCTGCTAAGAAATGGGCTCCAGGAAGGTGGTTCTGGAGGGAGGATGATGTCCCCCCGCCCCAGAGCACAGATGTTCCTGTGCACAGTCCTGAGGACTCTTGGCATCAGATGGGTTCTTACCAGGTTCTGGTGAACCTCACGGTTCTCTGGCTCCCAAGGGGTGGAGAAGAAGTGGAGGGGGAGGGGCCACAGGGCATCGATTCCTGAAAGCCTCCGGTTTTGCAAGCTCTCATCTGGCACCCAGAACCCTGGGCACCATCCCTCACGCAAGTTCCCTGACTCTGGGGTCTCCACTCGCTCCTGGACAGCTGACAAAGCCTGGCCGGTCCCCTTCCTTTCTTCCCATTACAATAAGCAGGAACAAGAGAACATAGCAATGGCCGACACTTACCTGTTCATGGGCTCAATTGTGTCCCCCTAAAATTCATATGTTCAAGTCCTAATCCCCAATTCTCCGGAATCTGACCTTATTTGGAGATAGGGTCTTATTAGAGGTAATCAGGTTCAAACGAGGTCATTAGGGTGGGCTCTAATCCAGTCTGAGCGGTGTCCCTATACAAAGGGGAAACCTGGAGACAGACACACATATCAGGAGAAGGCCGTGTGAAGAATGGAGTTCCGGCGCCTCGAGCCACAGAGCTACCAGAAGCAAGGGCAGAGGCCTAGAGCAGAAGAAACCAACCCTGCTGACACCCTGATTTGGACTTCGAGCCTCCAGTGGGGTGAGACAGTACACTCCTGTGGATTAAGCCAGCCAGGCTGTGCTGCTTGAAACGGCAGCCCCAGGGAAATGAGTAACTGCCTCAGCCAGCCAGCCTCCCAGCCCAGATCTGCCCCCCGCGGTAAGGCCAGCTGCCTCCCCGTCTTTGCTGATGGGGTTCCCTGTCCCATCCATGCCCAAAGACACCATTCCATCCAGCCCAAAGCCCCACGAAGCCCCCCGAGGGAGAGCAGGTCACAGCGCTGTCTCCAGCCTGGCGTGTCCCATCTGTGTTCTTTCACACACTCGCCTCTGGCTGTTATCCACGGGTTTTTCTGCATGTGGCCTGTCCTTCCCAACAAGACCATGAGTTCCATGAGGGCAGGAGCTATTCCTAACACCTCTCCTATATCCCAAGGCATAGCACTGCGGGCATGCCACAGTGGGCGTCTAATAAATACTGGGTTGAACACCCCTCGAGGGTTTCCCCCTTCAGTCTTCTGTCTAGAGCTGATTCCTCTTTTTTTTTAAGATTTTGTTTATTTATTTATTTGAGAGAGAGAGAGCACAAGCAGGGGTAGCGGCAGAGGGAGAGGGAAAGCAGGCTTCCTGCTGAGCCCAGAGCCCGATGCGGGGCTCCATCCCAGGACCCCGGGATCATGACCTGAGCTGAAGGGAGACGCTTAACCGACTGAGCCACCCAGGCGCCCCTAGAGCTGATTCCTCATTAATACTCGATAAGTGGGCATGGCTGAAGAAGACATCTCTCCATTCTACTCTGCCCTACTTTATGAAGATGCTCATCGAAGCATCTGTAACTCTGGGGGCAGGTATCCGTGTACCAGACCATCTCTTTCCACTAGGCTGCCAGCTCCTTGAGGTAGCAACTGTCCCTTGTGTGTGTCTATGTCCCCAGCACTCGAGTAGGAAACAAGTTGACAAGGAACAGTGTAAATCGAACGGGTAAACATGAACATATGGCAGAAATGATTTACCATGGGTCCAAAGACTCTGTAAGGGATTTGAGGGCTCCATGGACCCACTGAAACTGTGTGCAAAGGGCTGTGTGTGTGTGTGGGGGGGGGTTATATATGTCATGTGCATTTTCCCAGGGACAGGGTCCATGGAGGTGCAAAAAATTAAAACAAAAGCCAAGAGTGAAAAAATGGTAAGACCCAAAGTCATGGAGTAGGGAGCTGGCATTTATTAAGCCCCTATGCTGTGTCTGGTGATATCTATTACTATCCCCATTTTACATGAATGGAAACTGAGGTACCAAGAGGTGGCATCTTGCCTAGGCTCACGGAGAGAGAAGCAGCCCATCCAAGCGGGTCAGAGCAGACTCTAGAGCCAGACATCCTAGGTTCAAATCCCAGTTCTACCACTTTCTAGCTGTATGATCCTGGTCAAGTCACTTAATCACTCTGTGACTCAGTTTCTCCATCTATAAAATGGGAGGGATCAGGGAACCCACTTCAGAGAGCTGTTGTGAGGAGCTGATGCATTCATGTATATAAAGTGATTGGAACAGTGCCTCGTGAGGGGGGTTGTCCTGTGAAGACTATGAGGATGAGCATAAAGAGGAAGAAGTTGGGGGGGGACAGAACTGAGACTCAAACCTAGACCTATGGGACTCTTGCCACCCTGGGTCATCACTACCAGCACCCCGCATGCCACAGTGACCCATCTCACTGCTGAAACTCCTGTCCCCCTTTGGGAGGAGCCCTCAGTCCTAAAATTGGCTTTTCCGGCTGGCTTCCCGGAGGTGGGCTGGCCCATGGCCGTGACATAAGGAGTAGGTGGGAGATTATAAGACTGGGTCTGTGCAATCGGGACACTTAGTGCTTCTGCCCTGCTCTTCATTTTCCAAGAGCTCTACCAACAATTGCTGATGGAAATTAGAAAAAGAATGTGCTCCTCTGTTCCTGGAGCCCCATGCTGACAGCTGAATTCCCTTTATCATTTCCCCGAGTCCATCCTTGCGCCCTGAGCCCTGAAGGGCCGCTCACATCCATTCTGCTCAGGCTTTGTGAGTCCTGGGTCACAGCCCATGCCTGGCTCTCACTTTCCTCTGGGCAGACAGCAGCAGTAAAACCTTGGTCTTGATCTCACTTCTACACCCAGGTCCCCGTAGGAGCTCCATCCCAGGTGAGGCATTGGCCAATGCCTTGTCCCAGTCCAGTCCTCTGCCCCGCTCCTGAGACACAGCCTTTTGGGGATGGCTTTGCGTGAGTATCTTTGTATGTTTCCCGCAAAACCATCACTACGGAACCTATTTGTGGGAGCATTTTTCATTCACTCCTGTAATGCAATTAGGATCGAGCTTCTCCAGCAAGAGGGGATATGTAACATCAGGAGGGGAAAATTGTCATTTCATTCCCAACACTAACACGTCCACCCTGCCCAAATTGGCTCTCTGGTGCCGGCTCACTCTACTCACCCAAAGGGCAAGGAGAATGCTAACAAGGAAAATCACTCTCCAAATCTGCCTCCGAATGAAGAAGCAGAAGCTATGGGGGTGGATTCCCCTCTGTCATTAATGGGGGGGCTCCCAGTTTCTCTGACACTCTCCACAGTTGGGGCAAAACTCTACTGCCCACTGGAGTGCCCCATACCGTCCCCATTGCACCTGTCAGAGGTGGTGGGAAAGAGTCCGTTGGACTCGAACAGACTCTAACCCTACAGCTGAGAGGTTAAGTGACTTGCCCAAAGCCACATCTCTGGGAAGCTGGGACCGGAACCCAGATCTGCAGACTCCTGGGTATCTCCCACTGCACAGCACTGCCCTCCCACCCAGAGGGCCTGCGGCTGCCAGAAACTAAGCCCTCGCGCCCACCTTGTCCTCAGGTCTCCTGATCCTTTCTGGAAATGTTCCCACTTCCCAGAACCGGCCCCTTGTGATCTATCTTATTCTTACTACCCTCCTTCTCAGTACTACGGTCTTGCTCTCCAATGATCCAGCCTGCCTTCCTTCCTCCCTTCCACCCTCTCTCCATCCCTCCACCCTCTATCCATCCATGTCTCCTTCCACCCAGCAAAGCCTTCTGGAGCCCTTCCGATCTGTGCCAGGCACTCAGCCCTTCCTCCCCACGGCTCCTCAGAGCACGCTCCAAAAGTGTGCACTTCTCTCCTGACCCCATCAAAGCCTAGAACCGACCGGCGTCTATCCAACCCTCTTAGGAGATCGACCTGTTGGACAAATTTGTGCGAACGTGCTTGTAGCAGACCCATTGATCCCCGCAGAGCTGCCGGCAGGCAGGGATTTCTGGAGCCCTCAGCTCAGCCAAGGCCTGCTGCCCAGGGCCTGGCTGACAGCCCCCTACCTCCCTTCCCCTTGGTTCCCTCCCCTGCCCCAGGGAGGCGGCCGCTACGTACGTATGCAGAAGTCCCCATTCTCGTAGTAGCCAGGGCAGCACTGGGACCTGCGCCGATACATGGTCCGGAGGCCACGCCGATACGCCGTCTTATAGCTGATCCTGAGGCACAAGGGAGAAAGCCACTTGAAAGTATTGAAAATCAATCACTCGCGTTAGAGTGATATTTGTGTTAAGCTATATTGAGGATGCCATTCAATAATTACTTTACAATGCATGGCGGCTGCGAATATGAAGGAACACAATAAAGAAAAATCGATGGCTGCATCTGGGCCACTGTGATGCAGAAAATATTACTGACACAGCATCTGCCACACCTACTTTCCCCAGTCTCGTCGGCGTGATGCCGAGAAGGGTTTCGGAAGGTCCTTTCTGGGGTGACGGTGGGAGGTAACTAGGCGCTTCTCCTGGAAGCCTCCAGACCCTGGGGAGCTCCTGGGGGGACCCAAACTGGACTTGGGCCCTGAGAGTGGCCAGGGCCACTGCCCCAATGAGCAGGCTGCTCGCGGCCTCCAGGGACTCGGTCCACCCGTCTGGAGAACTGAAACAGGATCAGCAAAGGGCCCTCTGAGTCTGACCTAGTCCCAGGGAGTGTATTAACCTCCCTCATGCTAAAAATAACATGTCCTGGGCAAGAGCTTCGCATGCCATCCCTGGGAAGGCTCAGAACCAGGCCCTGGCTCTGCAGCAGGAAGAAGTTATAAGGCCCAGGGAGCAGAGGCAGCTCTGACCTGGGAATCGGAGACCTGGAGTGTGCCTCTTCTGCTGGGACAGGCATGGACACTTCATCCTGTGCCAGAGAGATTTCTAGGCGCAACGTCATTCCATTCTCTATCTGAGGCAGGTAACAGGACTATGTCACCTTTGTTTTATTTCCTTTTTACCATTTTTATTCTTATTTTATGAACCCCCCTTCTGTTTCATGGATGAGAAAACTGATATTCAGAGAAGTTAATGACTCGCTCAAGGTCACACAATGAATCAGCTTCAGAATCAAGATGTGAACCCAAGTCACTCTAATTTCAAAGCCACCAGGCTTAACCTACTGCCCAGTGCCAGTCCCCACAGGGTGGCTGGCTGGCCATATGGGATGGCCATAGTGAATGAGAAAGACCAGGTAAATGGCTGGTGGGAGGACAGAGTCTTAGGAGGAAATCAAGATGGGGTATTGGTATGCAAAACCCCTTCCTCACACCTAAGGTCAAAATGGAAGAGATTGAAGTGGCCATTAAGGGACAGAGAGAGGAACTAACTTCCCAAGGTCGTGATGTATGACTAGGACTCAACCCCAAGTCTTCGGGCCTTGAAGCCAGAGCTCCTTCACATCCCCACCCACACCCCAGGGGAGCCTGCCCTGAGGACCCCTCCTTAGGGGGCAGAGCAGCGGGGACCAGACATGGGAGATGCCTACAGCCTGCTTTCCATGGATGGTCAGGCCAACTTGGGAAGGGAGTCCCACAGCCCTCCCAGTCTTTAAAGCCCTCGCTTTATGACAAATGACAGTGCAGGGCCCCAGGGAAATCCATGATATTTGGGAGTGTCGTAAACTAAGGTCATTCTACTTTGTCAAAAGCCCATGATGAAAAGTAAGCCAGCCTCCAAGTGAAGCTCCTTCCCCGGTACAGGAAAGCAGCTCCCGGCAATTTTGGGGGTGGCGTGGACCTCTCGGATAAAGGAAGAGTCGGGGCTGGCTCAGAGTTCATCCAACCCAGTCGTCCCACCACACAGGGGTATCCCCCAGTCCGTCCAGTGGAGAGGTGGTCTTGGCACCATGGCAGCCTCCCAGGAGAGAGGTGTCTCTGCTGCTTCTGGCTCTCCCACCCTTGCTTGCTCCCAGCGCTGGGGTGGGGAGCAGCAGAGGGAAGGGGCCAGGGGCCAGGCTGTCAGGAAAAGGGTGCTGCATTTAAACAAACCATTCCACACTGAAGCAGACTAATGGTGTGGCTGTCAGCATGCACACCCCAGGTCAGCAGGAAAGCTGCGAGGCAACTCAGTAATTTAGCAAAATAATTCATGTTCCAGGAATGCAGCCTATTTTAATAAGCAGCCACTCACTCACCTTCCCCCCAGCGCTGATGGATGGCAGCCCGGGCCTCCGAGTACCTAACAAAGCCACACCTCAGAGCAAACTTGGCTCTGGCACAGGGCCTGACAGGGCTCATGGAGGGAGCAGGACCTCTATTTCTGCCTCCACCTTTGACCAGGGCCACAGGCAGCCAACTTGGCACAGCTAAGGAAGCTGGAAGGGGATATTTGGTCCCACCTCCTCATTTCACAATCAAGGGCTAGGGGAAGGGGATGTGGTCATGGCCGAGTAGCTCCTATGGGAGCAAAGTTCCTACCAACAACTATACAATCTGGGAGAAATATAAAAAAAAAAAAAACAAAAAACAACCACAACTACCAGAAGGCACCAGAGAGGGAACAAAGGTGGATACTGGAGGGAAAGAGAAATTCGGAAGAAGGAAATGACACTGGGCAAGGTTAGCCCAAGGGCAGACCCCAATCAACCATATTCCAGGTGGCTACAATTCAGGTAGAAAACACACAGCCTTCCTGGCTTAAAGCACTACAAGACAAGTCCAGGGTGGATCCAGCAATTTGAGAGTGAAAAGTGAAACCCCAGAAAAGAGAGAGCCGCAAAGAGGAAGCCCCATATTCTTTGTAAAATCTCTGCCCAAACTCCTGGCCCCTGAATGGTATGTGTAGGGGGCAGGTCCCACACGGTCCCGCTAAGGCCAAAAATATGGAACTTTCGGAGTCTGGAAATCGAATGCAGCCAGATTAACTGATTGCCGAAACAAACAACAACAACAAATCAATCCTCTCGGGAGGAACGTAACAGATTTCATTCTCTACAATCTCTGCTGTTCACAGTGCCCAGAATATAATTCAAAATTACTAGATGCAAGGAGCAACTGGAAAATACTGCCTACATAAAGGAAAAGACAATGAATGAAGACCACCGTGAAGTGGCCCAGATGTTGGGATTAGCAAATAAGCATGTCAAAGCAGCTATCATGTCTATGCTCACAGCAACTTACGAACAAAACCCCAAAGAAAACCAGGACTTTGGCACTTCAGCATAGAGCAGGTTTCCCCATCCACCTTGCTACCACCATGATTCAGGCATAAACCACAAAGAGGGACAAGGCCCCCACGGAGGAAGCCAAAGAAATCTGGAACCAACATGGATGCTCGGCAACTAGGGAAGAGGCCTAATAGGTGGCTTTCCCCTCATGCGCTCACCCACCCTTCATCTGCTGGTTTCCATCCCTCAAATAATAGTGCCACCTTGCCCAGATCTAATAGCTCGCTTCTCCCCGTCTTTCCCTGCACTTTCCAAAGCATTTTCTCATCCCTGACCTCAATGGACCCTGTGAGTAGGTAGGGCAGAGATCATCGTATGTTTGATGAGCACACTGGGAATTCCCAAATAAAGCAACTTGCCCAGGGTCATCCAATAAAACATGTTCTCTCTTCCTTCCTCTCCTCTTTCCCCCAGCAACATGAGAGAATGGCATGATCTGCAGGAGGGCTGCAGACAAGGGAGCAAGGGACCCCCACACAGTCATTTAGATTGAGCTCTTCCCATGGGCAGCCCGGCCAAGGTGACAAGAAGCTGCCCAGTTCTCTCCTGTGCTCAGTTCTCCAAGCCAGATGCCCTGCCATGGGGCTACATCTGCTCTGAGGGATCTGCCTGAGGTTGGAGGTCCCCCCGCTGACCCTGAGGCAAAGATTCAAGGACAAGCATTTTATTGGAGAGGCAATCTAAGGAAGCACTGGGAGGGGAGGGGGGAAAAGAGACAGGGAAGAAAAGGCAGCCAATTCATGGTGCACTGGGATATGTGTAGAATGTTCCTCAGAGTTCTCCCCCTTTACCCTCAGGGTGAGGGAGCTGGGGGGGGTTTACCCAGCAACTCCCCATTTCTCATTGGGTGAGGGATGCCCCCAAGGGCAGTAATTCTCCAGCACTTCTGGCCCGCCCTGCCCATAAGCTTCTCTGGCCAGAAGGAAGCCCTCAGCAGAGCATCTCAGTTGTTCAGGGTAAAGACTGAGCACCAAGGGGATACACGCAGTGCACTGCCTACAGCTACTCCAGGGGCCTTTTACTAACCGGCACGAAGGAGAGCCCTGAGGGCCCAGTACATTCTCCCTGCCCCATCACCCGAGACAGGTACTCACCGGTGTCGGGTGCACTTGAACCAGTTGAGGATGTCCGTGCATCGCGTGTAGTAGATCTGGTCGAAGGGGTGTGCGTATGATTCCTGGACGGTCACGGCATAGCTGAGAACCAGACAGGAGGTGGAAGCTATGGTCAGCACTCGAGAGGCTGAGCTGATATTCAAGATGGGGGCTCCTGCCCCAGGGGAACCAGGCCTGCAGCCAGGCATTGAGGGGCTCCAACCTCCCCCCCCAACCCCACTATCCTCCTCCTGTCCTGGATGCCCTCAGCATTCACACCTCCCTGACCCAGGTTGGATCCAAGACATATCCCTTACTGCCCTTTGGCCTGGCTCATTTTCTGAAATTCTAGATCATTTGTTCATTTATCAGAGAATGAATAAAGGAGGCTTTAGGTTTATTCTATGTGGCTCTGGAAGGCAGAGCCAACAAGCTTTAAAATACTTTGTTCGGATTTTTATGGGTTTCAAAGCATATATATGGAAGCTGATCCTTGTAGCAATTTTATGAAGTAAGTGGTCCCATTTTACAGCTGAAGAAACTAAGGCTCAGAGAGAGGCAGCTTGCCCAGGTCACACAGCCGGTACCAATTGACTGCTAATATTTATTGAGTGCCCTGTGCTAAGTGTTTTAATCCATTTTAGTCCTCACAATCCTATAAGGTTGGTGGATTGCTATCTTCATTTTACAGACAAGGACAATGAAGAAAAGAAAGAGTAAGTGACTTCCCCAAGGTCCCCCAGTTGCCTTCTGCTCTGTCTCCAGTATAGCGGTGGGAGCATCGAGGACATGCCTCAGAACTCCTAATCGAAGCACTACCTTGTTATGCTGCCTGTTAGCTATAAACCTGAACAGTGGGAAGAAGTCTCGGGGAGGAAGATCTCAGCCTTAACCCATAAGCCTTTCTACTTGCCCGCTTCCGGCAGGAGGTGTATGAGAAGGCGGTCGAGCCAGGATGCTGAAGGGAAGATTCACACTTGCTGTGCAGGCTGGGAGAGGGCCCCAACTGAGATGTCAGGAATTCATTTTTTTGTAGGTTGGTACTCCTCACTGTTTCCCCCCCGACGGCTCACTGACCTGGGCCAGATGGCCAGATCCAGGCTCTAAAAATCCGTCTGCTTTGCCTGAGGAGACTGTTGGTTTGCTTGCAAGGGGGCTGGGCAGGCCAGCTCCCCGAGTGGGTCCACAGCAGGCTTTAAAGGTCAAAGATCTGGAATCCAGAAAGAGGGCCCCGGAGAAGTCAGCAGGGCACAGGGACTCAGGGCCCTGGAAAATTCTGGTTCTTTGAAGCACTGAGGATGTAAGGAGGGTCCCTGCTGAGCCTCTATCAGCCGGCGCAACGGAGATGTGAGTCAGAGGCACACGTCTGTGCAGACATGGGCCAAGCCCGGTTCATCTCCAGGCTTGGGGACACCGAGGCAGCTCAACACCCACCCCTGGCTTCCCAAGGGGCCCCTTCCAACTCTGAGAGTCCACGATCCTATGTTTCCACGCGGCTTCTGAACACCTCACTTAGGGCAGGAGAATGAACGGTTCAGAGTGCATGAGCTCTGGGTCACATTTGAACCCTGTCACCTGTTCGCAGCATGTCCTTAGACGTGTTGCTTAACTCACGGAAGCCTCCTTTTCCTCGCCTATAAATTCATGACAAAAATTGCCAGGGACTTCACACAGTCATTGCGAGGGTTCAGCAAGGCAATAAGAGTGTCCACCTCTCAGGGTGGTGGGAAGATAAAGCAAGAGGAGACATGTAAAGTGCTCAACACAAGAGAATACATGCAAAATTTTTAATGGGTGCCCAGTGTCGAATGGATGCTGGCCACCATTATTATATGACCACAGCAGTTCACCTCCTGCGCTAGGCACTGGGGGACATTTCCTCCCTGACTGTGGTGGGGTGGGGGGGAGGAGCAGGACCCACACACGGAATGGACTCCCTGCCCTTGTTAAGCACTCGGGGGGACCCAGGCACCCCTTCCAGTCCTGACAGAGACAGTGGGTGCTCAGAGAAAAGGCGTCAGCCCGACAGAGGGGTGAGGAGAGTGTCATGGGGGATGGTCCCGGCTCTGCAGGGGTGTCGTGGGCTGAGCAAGTCTGGCAATGAGACCTTGAATCAACTCCAAGTCTCTGGGGCAAAGGGTGTGCCCCCGGTTTCATGGCTGGTCGGTTTAACATGCTCACTTGCCAACATGCTAATGAGGGACCAGATTAATCTTGTAGAGCTGGGCTTTATTAGCCAGGGGAGGTCTTTCCACTGGGTTTTATGGTGGAGGGGCATAATTAACAAGGAGCCCGCCAGAAGCACTAATCCAGCTGAGAAATTCTCCCTAAGCGGTGTCTGGGGACCGGAGCGTGTTTCTGGAATGACACAGACTACATCTGTCCACGTGTCATTGGAAGCAGAGCTCAGGTGGGCAAGCCAAGAAGAAGGCACATGGTGTTATGGGCATTGCCTGCAAGGCCTCCTCCCTAGGGGCTGGAGAAGCCACGGGGTCCCCCGACTTCACTTTAGTTATAGGGTCAGTCCTTGTCCTCCCATCAAAGGATCACCTCGGCTGACAGCCAGCTCAGTGCAGGCTCCGTTCAGAGTATTTTCATATTCCAAATTGATTGGTATCGGGGAGGTCTAGAAAATTAGAGAATTCGGTTTGAGTTTGAACTGATCCACTGTTCAAAGTGATGCCGTCGGGACCCTGAGAAGAGGAACGTGAGGAAGGGCTCTGCCATCAGGGAAGGCTCCTTGGAGGAGAGGGGCCCGGTCAGAGGAGCTGGGGAAGGCAGAGAAAGGCAGACGGGGAGGGGGTATTCTGGAGGTGGGGATATAGCACAGCCAGGGGCAGGAAGCAACTGTGTCTCAGCCGGGACAGGTGAATGGTAGGGGGGCTACTGATGCTGGAGTCTACATACCAGATACTAATAATGTGCAATTTGAGCTGACAGCTTTCTCACCTTCTGGGAAATAAAGGTTTCAATTCGCCAAGACCAGAAGGGGCAAAGGGCCTGAGTAACCTCAGAGTCATGCAGAAAGCTTATGAAAAATGCATATTCCTAGGCTCTACCCTAGACCTATAGCATCCGAGTCTCTGGGGCTGGGACCCGGGAGACTGTTTCTCATCCACACCTCCAGTGAGCCTGATGTGCATTAAAGTGTGTGAGAAGCAGTTCCCGCAAAGCCAGAGGTATCAACAAGAAAAGACCATAATTGACCTTTACAGTCCTGAAAGCCCTTTCATGACACTGGCACCCTGATCCTCCTGCGAGCCTGGGAGGCCAGGGCAATTATTTTTCCCCTTCTACAGAGGTGGAAGCAAACTCAAAGCGGTTCAGAGACTTCTCCCAAATCATTACAGCTAGCAGGTGGCGAGATCCAGACTGGAATGAACCAAGGTCTTCTCCTGACAGATCTTGCCTTCTTCCCCCTTCCCCTAAAAGGGGCACGGTGCGGCACCACCTTCTGCTCCCGCCCCAACTGTAGGGATTCCCACAGGGCGCCCAGTCCCTGGTGATCATGCCAGTGGGGGCACAGTCCGTCTGCTGGCCCAGCCCATCCCTGCAGGGCCTGGTGCTGCCTGGGCGGGGCGCCTTGCCCTGCTGTGGGGCCGGGATACTCCCCCTCACAAGCAGGGAGCATGGACAGCCCCACTCGCTGGAGCTCATCTTAATTTTATTCATTTGATTTATTAACATCTAAGTGGCAGAGTCGTCCTGGTCAGCACAACCAATCAATTCCAGGGTTTAATTCGGTTTTTCCTGATTGGGTCTCTGGTCACTATCTCTCTGCTCACCAAAATCAATACTTTAACCTTGTACTTCAAAGTCAGGCTGTCTGCAGGGCCCTGGCCCGTTCCCCGTGGACCAGGTGCGGCAGCCGGAATGCAGCCAGGTCTTCTGCTGACGCCCTGGGCCGCACTTCCCCCGGGAGCCCTCCCACCCCGGCTGGAAGCAGCGGAGTCCCCTCACCCGTCCTCCGTGGGGCGGGCAGCCGGCCGCCCAGGACAGGGGAGCCGCCGCACTGATGCCAGCCCTGGGGGACCAGGCAAGGCGTCACAGTTTTGGAGAAGAGCACATCTGGACCACACTCACTGCCCACCCACCCCCCACGCCCCCGCCTGGCTGTGGACAGGCACTGAGCCCCCCTGTGCCTCTACTTCCTCGTCTGTAAAATGGCCGGGAAGGGCAAATGCAGGGAGCGACCAGAGTTCCTTGCGAACTATCAGACAGCAGCACTTAAGTCAAGCCCCTCGGCCTGGAGCTCCCAGGGCCCCGAGTGTAGACAGAATCGACACTGCTTGGTCCTGTCTTTCGGCGCTTGCGCTGTTTCTCCAGCTGGACTGCAGGCCTGCAGTGGGCAGCTTCTGTACCTCCCGACTCTGCTTTTGTCCCAACCGTACCAAGCCCCGGGGGGAGGCCCTCAGGGAACGCCTGGCCATCCAAGACCCACATCTTACCTCTCCCAGTGGCTGCACACGTTGGGGTCCTCGGGGTTCAGGGACAGGGCAGTTTGCAGGAGGGAGAAGATAATGAGCTCTGTCGCCGAGAGTGCCATCCCGGGCCCTGGGGGGTACAAAGGAAGCAGCGTCATTAATCAGACCGTTTCCCCAGGCATCTGTTCGCCACTGAGTCTTCTCACACGAGGCGGCAAAACGGACTCGCTAAACAGACTAAGTTTGCCCCCAACGTCATGTAATGAGCATTTGATATTTCACACTTGTGGGTTTTGACTACACTTCACCAGTTCTGAGTAACTGGGGAGTGGGAAGCCTGAGTCAGGGAAAAGTTGGTATTCCAGGCCAGGGCTTCTGAAAGTTTGTTGGCTTGTGGACTGCTTTGAGAATCTCATGCAAATTCAAGAAATTCTCCCCAGAAAAATGCCCACATGCACAACTTTTGGCTGTAAGATCAGGGTGTCCTCAGGCCCCTGAGCCCACGCTGGGACCACGAACTCCTGACCTTTAAATGCAGGGTCTTCCCCTCGGTCCCTTCCCCCTCAGCTCTGATGTGCTTTGCACATCCACTCTCCCCTTCCCCAACTTCCTGCAACAAAGAAAGGGAAGAAAGGTGTCTGGTGGCCCCTGGGAAGGCTACCCAGAAGGCTGCACCTTGCTTCTCTTGCTGCTATGGGATATCCATCACTGACACCCAGCCTGATGCACACATCACTCCCACCGAGGGATGAAGGACTGGTGAGGGGCTTCGAGGAAGCAGCTTGTAGAGTTTGATCCAGGGCCCTGAAGTGACAGCTTATGGCAAGTGGCAAGTGTGCCTACACACGTCAACCCCCTTGGTCCCCTAAACTGAGGACTCCCCCAACAAAGGGCTCCTCACGGAGGCAGAGAATCATTAAGGTGGGAGTAACCACAGTGACCCCCTAGGCTCCTTCCTGCCCTGGAAATCCAGGACCCCGTGGTCCTACAGACTTAGAGAACTGCCGGGTTCCCACCTGGGGGACAGCCCAGGGGAGCTGGAATTCACATGTGCTCAAACATCAGCTACAGAATGAATGAACACCGTGACTCAGAAAGATAGCACTATTTTTCATGTGTACACAGATGCTGTCGTGATTTGCTTAAAAGCTTTACTGAATTCCGAGTAGCTTTTCTTCTCAATCTGCTACACTAAAAGATGCAACTTCTAATAACTGGGGGCGGGGATGATATAGAAAATATTTTGACATCGGAAAGGGTCCCCAGGCTTGAAATGGTAGAGGATCCAGTCCATTGGCCCTGAGCTTGCCGATGAGGAAGGACTCACTCCACTCAGGGACAGACAAGAGCGGCATGCATGTCGCACACACCCCCATCTTACCCAGAGGGAAGCTAAATAGAGCTCCTGTCTTCGTGAAAGGTTAAATACTCTCCTGCTCGTCCCCAGTAATTTCCTCACTAAATTCTTTCTTGGCAGCTCCTTCAAAGATAAATAAATTGTCACAAATTCTGTATAACTGTAGGGGTCCAAATTAATGATTAATGAGGTTTTTCTGTTTGGGATCTGAAAATAATCTGGCTAAACGTATTTTGAAAATCAGTTTGGAAAGAGAAAAGCAATTCTGGTGTTTCCACTTAATTTGCCAAGCCAGGAGTATGCAGGTCACAGCCCCTCATCTCCCCTCCTCACTCACCTCCCCCCCCAACAAGTCCTTGGAGACCTAAGGGACCCCCCCAAAAGGCGGGGCACAGCATGGGGCCCATGCCCCCTCTAGGGCTGCAGGGCTTTCAGCCCATTCCCCTCGGAGAGCAGGAGCCACAACCTGGATGAGAAAGAGTGTGCCCAGATGTAGCATTAAGTTTTGGGGAGAGCCAAGTGTAGGATGAACATCGTCTTCCAGGTGGGGTTTGGGCAGATCCACCACCAAATAAATTAAATAAAGGAGTAAAGGAAGGGACCCGGTGCTCTGAAAGGCACAATGTCGGAATGCCAGGGGGAGAGAATGCCTCATTCTGGTTCTCTCTACGGCCCTGTCTCATTGATTTGGCCACTCCTATCATCTCCCGAGTGGACCCCACGACCGCATCTTCAAACTCATGAAGCTCAGAACATCAAAGGATGAAGCCCCCTGGATTAGAGGAGAGTGTTCCTCTGGCCCCCTTTTGACCCATGGTGATAGGGGAGGGGTGGGAGATGGAGGTAACTAGGATCCTTGCTAGAATTTGGGAGATCTTTTAAAATCTTCATGCAAACCTCTTCCCTCTACGTCGGATGTGGGTAGGACAATTTGGCCGACTCCCACTGGCCGTGGGATACCTGGATGCCGGGTGCAGAGAGGGAGAGGGGGAAGGGGAGGTGGATGGGGAGCACGAGAGGACACAGGCAGCGAGGCAGCCTCACTCCTCTGTCCGTGTGGTTGTGGTAAGTCCAGCAGAGTGGGGCACATTCACACCCAAGCCTGGAACAGCCCTGCCACCAGCAGCCGCACGGTTCCCCATCTGATGCTAAGTCTGCCCCTGTGGAAGTGTGGGAGGGGCTCAGGGAAGAAGGACGTCCAGCCTGAGGGTGGAAGGCTCTCCTTGGACTCGCTCTGCCCTCAGACTTTTTCTTGGAACCCAATCTAATAGATGCAACCTTAATACCCACACTTCCCTCCCCGGGGCCAGACTGGTCTCTCCTGCTCCTTGTTCACACTGCTCCCCTTGCCCTCAAAGCGCGTCATCATCAACTTTGCGTGTCCAAGGACCATCAGCTCGAGGCCCGGGCCCTCCACCCTCCCTGGGCTTGGCACCTACGGGGTGCTGGGCACGCTCCACGCACATAGCTTCCAGTCTGGGCCACACGGCCCAGCACTGACTGCTCTTCCCATCTCACATCGCCAGCTTTTCCAGCTTGCCTACTTCATCTTGCCCACGTGTCATGGAAACGCCTCGAAGGTGGGGTCACATCCTAGGCCAAACCAGTCAATTCCTTTGGGGAACTGATTTTATTTTTTTTATTTTATTTTTAAAAGATTTTATTTATTTGACAGAGAGAGACACAGTGAGAGAGGGAACACAAGCAGGAGGGACTGGGAGAGGGAGAAGCAGGCTTCCCACCGAGCAGGGAGCCCGATGCGGGGCTCGATCCCAGGACCCTGGGATCATGACCTGAGCTGAAGGCAGATGCTTAATGACTGAGCCACCCAGGCGCCCCTGGGGAACTGATTTTAGAAAAAGTATTTCTTTCTCAGACAATTCACTGAGGCTAAGTGAA
Organism: Neomonachus schauinslandi; assembly: GCF_002201575.2. Classification (NCBI taxonomy): domain Eukaryota; kingdom Metazoa; phylum Chordata; class Mammalia; order Carnivora; family Phocidae; genus Neomonachus; species Neomonachus schauinslandi. The sequence goes on from NC_058411.1 coordinate 104,529,194, forward strand.
GAGCAGCCAGAGAGGGGCCACGCCCCCTCCCCACGGAGGCAGCTCCTCACCACCGTGAACGTGAATGGGGCTTGGCGCTCTCTCAGAGGATGGATCCCAAAGACATATGCTCACAAGATGACTGAGGGAAAATCAATGCTGCCACAGTGGTTATTAGGCCGACTCCATTTGGAGTGACAGAGGTTAACGTATCGGGCACCATCTGATTTAGGGCATTAATAATTAAATAAGAAAATGCCCCTGGTTTCACTTCGAAGGAAGGGAGTGAAGTTGCAAAGGTGAAGACATTTCCCTCCTGGCGGTGAGATGTGGCTGCTTCACCCCGAATGAACCGGGCCGGAGGCTGGAGGGGAGAGAAGGTGGCTAGGAGGGGAGCCCTCACACCTGCCCCAGCCTGAACCAATCGACTGAGCATTCCCGGAACACCACCAGCCTGGCCCTGGGCTGTGCTGTGGACACAAAGAAATAGCATGGGTCCGCTGCCATCTATTTGAGGAGCTCAAGCAGCAAGCGGTGAAGTCCCGCTGGGGGGCTCCTGGGAGTGGGTGGGACTCCAGATGGACAGACCGTGGAAAGGGAGCAGGCCGAGAAAGGGCATTTCGGGAGCGGGTAGAGCATAAGCCAGCGCCCGAAGGCAGGACTGTGTGGGTGGTGTTGCAGGTAGTAGATGGTTTCCACTGCAGACCAGTGGTGGCCACATGGGCAACTTTGGGAGGTGTTTTCCAGAACAGGGCTCAGTAGGACACTAGTCCCGTGAGATATTGATAGAAATCTCCCAAAGATTTCCATGAGTGAATTAGTTCAGGAAATGCGGCATGTGCTTATTTCTTCATTTTAAATATTCCAGTGTACCTTTTTCTTTTTTTGAAATTTAAAATCAATTAATTAACATATAGTATATTATTAGTTTCAGAGGTAGAGTTTGGTGATTCATCACTTGCATATAACACCCAGTATTCATTCCATCAAGTGCCCTCCTTCATGCCTATCACCCAGTTACCCCATTCCCCTACTCCCCTCCCCTCCAGCAACCCTCAGTTTGTTTCCTAGAGTTAAGAGTCTCTTATGGTTTGTCTCCAGTGCCCCTTAACTCTAGGAGCAGAGGTCCTCAGGGTACCTGTTTGGAAAGCTCTGCTCCTCTCCATCAAGGTCAAGTGTGAAGGAAGCCCTGGTCCCGTTAATCCGCATCCTTAGATGCGGTTTATATCCTTTGTTTCCTTTGTATTCCTTTGTTTATTCTAACACTTGAGGGCCTTCTGTGCCTGGCACATGGTGCTCAGGGAACCTGCCCCTGGATAACTCAAGAGACACTGACATCACAGCAAAGGATCCCTCCTCCCAGCCAGACCTGCAGGCTGGGCAGACCTCAGAGATGGCGGCCTCCTCTGGAAGCCCGTGCCTCCTGCCGGGGCCCTGCCATCACCAACACCTGTAGAGCCCAGCCTGACTCTCTGGTTGGCAGCACACACCTGGCCAGACACCAGATGCTTACATCAGCCAAGATGCATAAAACTGGGGCAGAGGGCAGACAGACAAGCAGATGGCCTCTGCCCTGGGATCGGTAGTTATGACCTCACAGTCCATCTGTGCAAAAATCTTCCCCCACCTGCTTCCACCACCTGCCTAGTCCTCCTGACCGTGCTGAAATCTTGGGGACACGGGCGCCTAGTCCACGTACCTGGAACCTGCTCTCTGTCTACCCCAGTCTCTTCCAGGGAGCCCTTCCGTCCTGACAAATTTGCATTGACGGCAGGGATGGTGGTGGTCAGGCACTATTTTGTGGGTCCTGGGAGGTTTCACTTCTACAACACTGGGCATTGATCGGTAGTAACGGCTTGGCTGAGAAACTGGGGCTGAGCAGGGAAAGTGTGCCGTGATCGATTAGTAATGCCTGTCACAGGCACACAGGCACTGGGTGGGAGAGGGACACACCGGTACCACGCACCTGTCCCTGTCCCACGTTGTTGAACGGTTGTTACTAGCTTTAGAAATTGCTCTTTTTCTATATGAACCATCTAGATGTGGACTCAGCTCTTCCCTCTGGGCTTTCAAACCTGCACATCATTTTCCCTCCCTTGGTACTGCACTACCAGAACGCACATCATGAGGGCAGAGATGTGGGTTTATTACGTTCACTGCTGCCCCCAGCACCCAGAGCGTTGCCTGCACGTAGAAGGGGCTCAATACCCCTCATCAACCAATTATTGGCTCTACAGCCAAGCGCCTCCCCTGACCTCTCAGCCATCCCCAGCCTCAGGCTCAGCCACATTGCTTGTGTCTGTCCCGACGGAGGCCACCAAAGATCTGTCCCGACAGCAGGTCATACCGCAGGGGGCATTCCACGCTGCGTTAACATTGCCCCGCGGAGACATCAGTCTGTTGGCAACAGATACAGTGAGCACGGTGACATCCTGAGAGTGATTCAAAGACTCCCGCCCGGGCCACCCCACCAGCGCCAGGGTACATCTGCTCCAGGGACCAGCACAAGGCGGGCATTGAAGCCTACTCAATAGTTCAAGCTGCAACTGGGGGCTGACGTGTTCCAAGCACCTCATGAAAAGGCGCTTTCAGGCTCGGAAAGCAGCAGAAGCAAACCCCAAACTGGGACTGATAAAGCAAACGCCTCACATCCCTCCCAGCATGTGGGTATAGAGAGAGAGACTTCTATCTTCTATTTATAGAACACACACACACACACAAACACACAAGCTTCTCTATTTTTTTCTGAATAAAACAAAACAAAACAAAAGCTAAGTTTGCTCTCAAAGGGGCAAATGCCATGGTGATCATCCCGTCCGGCAGACCTTCGCCTTCTTCTGCCCACTGATCTCTGAGCTGGCTCCCAGTCCCCAGGCCCCTCTCTGTTTACTGGCCTTGCTGGGGTCTGATTAGTGTGAGATGAAAAGCGGAGCTGTGATCAGCCCCGTAATTAAGAGGCTTCACCCTCTGCCTTGATGAAGCTTCCTGCCCTCCCGCAATCCCACCAGAGGCCGGGTTTATGTCGAACGCTTTCTAATCTCTCTGCACTTAAAAAGAAAAAAAAAGTTTTCAAAATAAATCCACGGCTCTTAATCTCCAAAAGAGTGATTCCTTGATAGTGGCAGCATGGCAGAAATCCCCAGGGCCACCGTGGAGACCCTGCCAGGTGCCTGCCCACAGGGATAAATCAGAGGGGATTGGAGGCACCTCCAGAGATGCGGTAAACATCCTCTTCAGAGTCTGGGGCCTGCCATCCCAATAAATCCTGCTTTCTCCTTGCCCGGGAAGCCTCGGGCTGCAAATCCTGAAAATGGCACCATGGAAGCCCTGCAGCTCCCATTAATCAGGGTCAAAAGGCTGTCCCGTCCCCTGCACCCTCAAGCCCTACAGACCGAGCGGCCCTGGCATCATCCAGCCTCAGAGAGAAATCACCGCACATCCCTAGGGAAGGGGGAGTGGAGGAGTGTAGAAACTGCCAGGCCAATAAAGCACCCCCCTCCCTCACCCACTGTGCCGGGCCCTCAGCCCTCCCATTCCCAAACAGCCAGCAGCCTCCTGGCCCTCCAAAGACGAAGGGAAAAAACTTATCTGTGTTCTTAGACCATTCCATTTCTCACAAAGCAATTATCTCCATTTTTCCATTTCTCTGCAAATCAGGGCATGCTCTGCTGGCCTGGCCAGCCCCGAGGCGTCCTGCCCCTCCCAGCCGAGCCTCCCCAGGCCTGGCTCCGCTTCCCTCTGCCACCCCCCGCCCCGGGGCTGTGGGAGTCTCAGGACCATGGGAGTCCCACATGCCCTAGCATTAAATCATGGCTCTGTCCATACATCCCCAAAGATAAGTCAGTCACTGGGGGCCATGCACCCTCGTGGAGATCAGTCCCATTCCTGCCCACTCTGAAAAAAACATTTCTCAGACTACAAGATGCAACCACCAGTGCCTGGATAGGGAGGAGCGCTAAGGGACAAAGCGCTGGAGAATCACCACCGTTGGCAGGTCAAGCATCCCACCTGGGCGGAGGTGAGGGATGATAGACTGGACAACAAGCCGCACGGTTTCAGAACTGGCACCAGGACCTGGGAGCATCAACTGTCCAACACCTCGTCCTCCAGGAGGGGAAACTGTCCCCAGAGGACTGGTTCAAGATCACAGGACGCGTGGGTGGCAGGCCTCCATGTGAGAGGAATAGTGAAGCCGGACTGACATTGTTCGAATCCTGACTCCACCTTACTGGCTGCACAACCTGGATAAAATCATCTACCTGCCTTAGGGCTGAGCGTTTCCCATGGACCACACCGGGCACGACCAACTTCACGGGGCTGTTGGGGTAGTCAGTGAGTCAGCAGGTAAAGCACTTGGCCAAGCCCAGCATCTGGCACATAGAAAGTACCCAATAAAATATTCGTCTCCTCCCAACCCATATTCCACCACCTCAAAGATCCTTCTAACTCTCTAATTCTGACTTCTGGAATTTCTAAGGAGCTGGAGGGAAAAAAAAAAAAAATATATATATATATATATATATATATATATATATATATAATTGCTGGAAAATCGAGGTTTAGTCGTCTCTATGTGATGACTACTGGGTCAGTTTTCAGTGTACAATTGTCAAGACAGGCCTCACGTTTCATCCACTCAGCACACATTTATTGAACACTTGCCAGTCACTGTGGGCACAGAGATGACTCAGGTAGGCCCCTCCCCCAAGACCCCCAAACGCCTGCTGGAGGGTGTGTGGGAATGGCCGTGAGAGGGCTGTGGATCCAGGATGTGGCTTAATTCAAAGCGCCGAGGCCTTTCCCTGGCAGGAAGCCTCAGGCAAGTGTGATGGGGTATCAGAGACCTTCGTGGGGAATCGATGCTTCACATCCCTGCAGGTGCCTCCCACGTTGAACCTGGCCCATCTCCATTCCTGTTGCCTCTGAATCCACTCTTGATTAGCGCTGCCTGTTTTGAAGAGAGAACAGCCCGGCCACCCAGGACTCAGGGCAACTCCTCCTGCTGGGGTCTTCCCTCCTGAATGCCCACTCCGCTCAGAAGCAACTTGGCTTTCCAAAGGCCCCGTCCTTCCCCCTCTGCCTGCTAAGGGCCCTAACTTGCTGTGTGACCGAGAAAGGCTGTTTTCCCTCTCTGAGCTTCACTCTCTTCTTATCCCAAAGGCGGGGGTCCGACTGCATCATCTCCTGGACCTTTAAGCTCTACAAGTTCACCTACAATGTGTCTCCCTTCCCTGCTCTTCCGCCCACCACATTCTTCTCTCTTACCCCATTCCCAGCCTGGGGCTTGCCCCATCTCCCCATAGCAAGGAGACACACAGAAGAGGTCGGAGAACCAGAGTCTAATCCTGGATCCCGGAGAACTCATTTCACTGCTCTGAGCCTCCTTTTCCTCTTTGACAACATGGGCAGGATGAGAGAGCAACAGACCCTTGGGAGGATTCAACTGTAGTTCAGGACCGGAAATGCGGGGATGGTTGGGACCCGTAGTTCTGACCCCCTCCCCGTCCATTCCTCAGCATCCTTTTGATTAAAGACTGCCTTCTTGTCTTGTGCTCTATTTCCACCCAGCACCCATATCAGGGCAGACTCTGCCCCCTCACCTCTTGGGGGCCACTCCTCCCCGGGCAGGAGCTAAACAGGAGGACCTGGCTTTTGGCCTGCAGACATGCACATCAGATTATGGCACCTCTCCGGGTTTCCTTCTGGAACCTTCTGGAACCTTCCACATGTCTCTAGGCCAGAAGATTCTGAAGCCAGATGACTCAACCCAACTGTCCCAAAGCCCGAAGATGTCTATGCTTGTGCCTCATAGCAGAAACATGCATCCGTGTATTCTGTAAAGCAACTTGGCAATGCATAACATTTTTTTGTTTTTTTAAAGATCTTATTTATTTATTTGAGAGAGAGAATGAGATAGAGAGAGCACGAGAGGGGGGAGGGTCAGAGGGAGAAGCAGGCTCCCCGCCGAGCAGGGAGCCTGATGTGGGACTCGATCCCGGGACTCCAGGATCATGACCTGAGCCGAAGGCAGTCGCTTAACCAACTGAGCCACCCAGGTGCCCGCATATCAACCTGTTTTAATGTGTATCTGTAATCCAGCACTCTACTTCTGCAATTTCTTTTTTTTTTAAGAAATTGGCCAGTGTCGAGGATAGGTTCAAGAATGTTTGTTGCATCATCTCTTAATAAAGAGATGTTTGTTGTAGCATTGAAACAACCTAAATACCTAAATCAGTAGGGCCCTTGCTAAATAAATTCCACCATGTCTACATAACAAGATATTATGCAAACATTAAAATATTGATGTGCAGAAAAAATAGGGAAACCCATCCACTAAAGCATTAATGGTGATCATCTTTCATGGGGGCTGGAGGGGAAGGAAGCAGTATCATAGGACTTGTGCTTCTAAGTCAGTATTTTTATTGTTATATGAGTGTTTCCTACAACAAACATTATTACCACCATAATCAGAAAGCAAAGATATTTTAAGATAATGTACATAAGTTCACCAACATGGAAAGATAACCCTGACGTATTAATCTATGAAAAACACAGGTTACAAAACAGCATGTGCATTAGGATCGCATTTATATAAAATGTAGAGAGCATGTTTATGGTGTGTGTGTGTGTGTTGAGAGCAAGCAAGATGGAAAGATATCCAAAAGGATGTTTAAAATGTTAAAGATATCCAGGTGATGACATTTTAGGTGACTTACTTTCTTCTCTATACTTTTCTGTACATTTGCATGTTCTACGATGAGCTAGTCTCGATTTTAAAATGTGAAACACCACAATAAAGCCATCTTCGTTTTGGAAACAAAGAAGGCAGGGTCCTTTAGACAGTGCCGCCACAGCCTACCTTCCTCTAGGTCTGGATTCTCCCGCACTGCCCCTTGGGGTGACTTTTCCCAGAGAACAGGGATTCATCAAGCCCTGAGCCTGCTACCCCTAGGGACACAGGCCACTTTACAGGGCTCCCCAGGCAGCCCTGGGAGCCATCAGGCTGGGGCAAAATTGCCATTACAATTGTATGGCATGGGTCCATGCTGTGATTGTATCCATGCTGTGATTAAAAACATTATGCCATTTCAAAGACCCAAAATGATCTTACGACACAGAAAAATGGATGGATAATGTATGAATCTGTCAGCTCTATTCAGTATAATAAATGAATCAGGTATTCAGATTTTAAAAGAAATTTATTGCAGTCCTTTGTTCATGACACTGATGAATTCTGGCTCACAGCCTGGGCAGGTCGGCCTGGGGCACTTCACCTCACTCCGGAGCTTGCTCAGTCCTCGCTACCCACACAGGCTTTGCTCCACCAAAGATAACAAGAACCCGGAGCCCTGGATTCCTGATCAGTTCCTGGGTCCGAATCCCACCTCCATCCCACCTCCATTGTGTGACCTCGGGTAGGTCACTTGACCACTGGGAGTCCCAGCTTCCTCCTTGTAAAGTGGAAACAGTAAGAAAACCTACTCACAAGGTCATGAGAAGCCAAAGAGATAAGGGTTACAAGAAGGCCTGTCAACAGTAAAACGCTGGGTAAAGTCTGGTCACTGCCCTTCTGCTGGGGCGTGGGCGGGGGGAAGGGTGCAGCACAAATAGTCCTGGGGCGGGGAGGGTTGTGTGAACAGAGAGGAAATGAATTTATTAGGGTCCTGGGCTCAAGAACTGCCTCCTTGGAGTGGAGCAAATTTGCCAGAAAGGAGAGATAAGGACAGGATGAACTGCAATGAGGTGGCAGTTCGGCCCAACCCAGGCCCTGCTGACCCACAGCCTAAGTTAGAGAGGATTCCAAGTCTGGAACCAGAGGCCAGTCTGGCTGCGCTTCTGGCTTACGCTGCGTCTGATGATCATCTCCACAGCCGCATGCATTGATGATAAAACACAGTTTCTCTGAACTCTGGTTTCCTGGAGGAGCGAGCAGCTCATTCGCCTTCCAGAACTTCAGCACCCTGCACTCCCTCCCCAAGGAAGGAACCACTGAAACGGCACCGCGGAAGATACAAACAAACAAAAAAAAAAACACCTAAACTAAACCCATCCCTCATCTTCCAGGTTTAATCTGCAGGATGGCACAAAACTCTCAGATTCATTGCGTTCCTGGCCTGATTATTTGTTGTTTATTTCAGTATTTTCCAGGAAATTGTTCATTAAGGATAAAAGCACCTGCTTACTGTAAGAAAGCATTACACAAAGACTCTGGCATGGGGGCCTGGGAAGAACATTAATTAATGAAGCGAAACTGAACAAACATGCTATAAATTAAAGGTCTAAGGAGAAACGTCTGGCAGTTAATGGCTTACGAGAGAAGGCTGCGATGAACCATCATATTTTTAGACCACAGTAGTGTGGGGAAAAAAAATGGGAGAGAAAAATTACAAAAGGTGGCAGAGGTAACGATCTATTTCTAGAGCAACTAAAGCTTGTGCTTCCATTAAGAGAATTATAAATCAATTCTGTTTTGTCTGGGGGCATCTACGCACCGTGTGTGGGAAATTAAAGAGCTTAGCGTGTCAGAGCAGTTCCTTCTGAGGGCTCCGTGGAACAATGCCACCTGAGACATTGGGTGCGAGAGAGGCATGGTCACGAGGAGGGAGGAGGATCTAGGCACAGGCAATCCTGAGCACCAGGGTCGGGGAGAAAATGGAGCCACACCCCAATGAGGTGAAACCTTCGGTTAACCAGAATGCCACCGTGCAGCTAGTCACATCCAGTGGCGCCCATCAGGCTTGGTTCTCATCAGTGTGCGTCCACCCTAGAGTAGTGGTTTGTGCCCCAAGGATGAGCGGGGCCCACCCCATCCACGGCCTTCCTGAGAAACCCGTCGCCAGGGCTAGCTTCTGTTCTGGTAACTTACTGGCTTCATTTCCCTCGCTTCCTACCTACTCCTGAACAAGGACAACGCCTTTAGGAACGATGACCCTGAAATCACGCAAAATCCCAATAAATCCAAAGAGATGTGTTCCCACTCGATAGAATCCACTTACCAAGACCAGAAGGGAAAAAGCCACATTGCGAAAGGATTTGGGTAGCAGGCATCGGAACCCTATAAAGGTCTTCTCTGCCTCACTTCCAACTCAACAGAAAATTCAGAAATCTGGACAATCCCTTCCTCAAGGCAAAATGGAGGTGGGGGCAGCTTTCCCCTCTGGTTCCAGCTCCTCTAGGTCGCCCTCTGCCCTTTCCCCAGGCAGGGCCGGCCTGCGAGGCGCGAACCTCCAATATGCTGAATCGCCAATATGCAGAAAACGGGAATTTTGTGCCAAATCTACAGCACACGCTCCTAATTCTGTGGTGTGCCCACAAGTCTCCAAATCTGCCATCACACGCACAGGGACTCAGTGGGGTGGGAAGAATGGGGGGCAGGACGGAAGCCTGATAACCACGGTAGGCCTCCGACCAGGATGCACGTGTGTCTGTGCCAAGAGAAGGAGAAAAGAGAGAAGTGAGTGAGGTGGGTGGGAGCTGGGTCTGTGGGCCCGGGACCGAGAGTGTGAGCTGCCTGCTAACACCACATCCAGTGCCCTGACAGCACTTGCTAAGAACACCCTGTGAATGTCCCTTGTTGAATGAGAAGTTGGATACAGATGGGGTCCAACAGTGAACCGGGGAGCAGCTTACTGAGCACCAGAGGAGAGCAGCAAACGAACAGTCGCCGAGAGCCTGCCCGGCGCCGGACCCCGTGCTGGGCACCTGGCCGACCTCACTGCGTTCTCACAGGGGCTCCGGGAAGCTGGTGTTACCATCTCCGTTTGCAGAGGCTCACAGTCTGGAGGTGAATGAACTAGATCTGAATTCAGGACCATCTGCTTGTCCATCACGATGCTTCCAAGTACGGCTCTGCTCTTCAGGCTCAGAGCCTGTGTGCGAGCGCGTGTATGCCCTATATGGTGTGTTGGGGGAGGCATGGGCCATCTCCTTGGATCAGGGCCTCCTCCACACTCACCTAATTTGGGCAGAGGAAGGGAGGACAGTACAGTACAGTGGCTGTGCTCCCTGTGTGACCTTGGGCAAGTCTCCCACCTCCTCAGTGCTTTGTTAGCTGCAGAGGAAGCCTTTATTAGCTGGAGTTCCTCATCTAATGATTAACCCAGGAAATGACTTCAGGGACTATTTTCTCAACTTTTCCAAGGGTGGTACATAAGAAGTACCATTCTAGATGCACAGGAGAAAAGCCGATCCATTAGAGACCGTGGACATCATGGGGCATTAGGGCTGAATTCTCTCTGGAACCTGCCTGAGAAAGTGCTAGATGGTCTCTAAGTCTCCTATGGCTCTGACATCAAGAGATGGGTGGGGAGGCTGTGTGCCTCCTCTAGAGGAACCGGGCAGGGGGATGTTCCTGAGCACAACCAGGGGTATAGACGAGGAAGCCAGAGCCCCTGGACCAGATTATCTTACTTTATGATACATCCTCTATGTGTGTTTCCCTGGTGTCATCCCTTAGCCTAACTACCTTCTTTAAATGTGCCAATCTTGCCTCAGCTGTGCTCTGAGGACTCAAGAAAGAGGTTGGGGACAGGCCTTCAAGGGGCTAAGCCCTACCCCTCCCTCTCTTCCCTTAGGGCTAGTTCGGGTGCTGGCGGCAGCAGTAACTGGCAAGAGATCTGAATGGGATCCCTAACTGAGCACATGACACCCCTGCGTCTCCCCAGCCTTCAGAGGATGAGGAGATGATTTTATTACAGAAGGGCCCAGTGCCCTAGCAAGGCAGAGCAGTGGTTTGTGCCCCAGGAATGAGCAGGACCCACCCCACGCAGGGCTCCGTCCGGAAAATATTCCAATAACCTTGAAAGGTGAGGACACTGCGAGCCCTTGTTAACACTCAGCTCTGCGTGTGGAGCCCCCCGCCTCCCCGAGGCGGGGATGCATCAGGAGGCGACCGGGAAGGGGCCAAGCCGGCGTGGGATTCGGCAGCCACCTCAGCATATGCCTTTCAAGAAACATCTGGCTCAGCAGTAGCCGTGGCAACATCTTTGCATCAAAAAGGACATATCTAGACAGGACAGGGGCATGCCAGACTCTGGATCACTCCACAAAGTGAAGATGAGGATCAAATCACCCGGAGGGAAGAAGGCAGAGGAGACATTTATTTCAAACCAATTTCACCCACTGTGGAGCCATCACGAAAGCCCAAAGGTAGAGCTGTGCGTGTATGTGTCGCAGCACATGAATGTGGGAGCCAGCACGGCCACTGGCCTGGCACAGAGGCTGAGTGGGGGCCCGTCAGGGGACAGGATCTGCTGACAAGGCGCCCGTGGGCTCTCAACATGGCCTGAGCCGAGCACCAGCCAAGGGCCGGGATCAACAGGCCAGGGACAAAGAAACCCAGAAACCAGACCTCTCAGCAGGTCTGGCAAAATTGCTATGTGACCCTGAATGAGTCAATGAACCCCTCTGGGCTCTTTCCTGATAGGGAGGAGCTAGAATCCCTTCTCAAGTAGGTGGGCTCATCTGAGGAGAGGACATGGGCTTATAGGCATGAGTTGGAGCTTTCTAGCATCACCTATCAGCTATGGGACCGGGGAAGACCCTGAACAGCTTCTCTGGACCTCCATTTCCCCATTTATAAAAGGATGCTGAGTGATAGTTCTGTTGTTTTAGAGCCAAACCTGGACTCTCGCTAAGGTCCCTTACAGCTCAAAAAGGTTCCACAGTGATTCTCTGCAGCAAGAGAAGGTGAGAGGGAAGCGGGGTTCCCCCCAGGTGCCCTCAGCCCCTGGCCCAGGGCCAGTATCAATAAACATTTGATAACTGGCCAATGGCTGGATTAACGAATCAATGAACAGGTCTCTTTCTGCATGAAAGATAAGAGACTTGCCCAAGGTCACACAGCGAATGGCAGAGCTGACCCCCAATCCAGCGCCCCTCCCATTCCAGCATGCCACAGGAAAGGGAAGGGAGGCCCTTGAGCAGAGCCCCTTGGGGTGGTGGGGGGGCAAGGCCTAGGTAGGCTGGGGGCAGGGGAGTCCCCTGGAGACACGTTGGATTCTGGGTACCTTGAATCTGCCAGTCCCTCAAAGAACCCGTGTCTGCTGACTTTCCAGCCCATTCTAACCCTGTCCCCGGGGTGGCCTTCCTCTCCTTGGGTACAGTGGCTACCCGGGGTCTCTCCCTGCCACCTCCTGCAGCCTTCCCTGCAGGTGTTCCTTTTCCTTCTCCAAACAGGGGCACAGAGGAGGCAACTAACTAGAGAGGCAGAGTGGGGGGCTGCAGGAAAGCTGTCCTCTCTGCCCTGCCTTCCCGAGGCCCTCAGAAACTATTTCCACCAGCCCTCTCTCCCCAGGACTGACGAGACAGCTTCTGCAGAGTCTCCTGGTCTTAAAAATCCTTACCTTCTTGTGGGCTTTTTATAAAGCACATCCTCGTCTATAGTCTCATTTGCTCCTAGAAGGGCCTGCTGGAGATGAGGACCCTGAGGTGGGACTCGGGGTGGGGGATGAGGAGGGGCCCAAAGTTTCACTAGCAGAGCGTGGACCAGATGGCACAGAGACAGCAGGCTGACATTTGTCCAGAGGTGGCAACTTCACCCTTTCCTGTGGCACCTCCTCTGTCCTTGCGGCAGAAATCAGGGTGCCCCCATCACAGAGCTCAGGGCAAGGGCTGAGGCTCCCCTGGTGGGAGGCAAGTGGTGGAGGGTGCCCCCTGGGCAGGACGTCTAGCTCCCCTCTTCCAACACATACACACCCTAAACAGTGGTACCCACCCCAGCTGCCTGTTAGAATCATGTCGGAACATTTAAAAAATATCCATGTTTGGGACCTCACTCCAAGCCAGTGAGAACCAAATTTGTGTGGCTGGAGCTTGGACATCAGTATTTTTTTTTTTTTTTTGAAAGCTTCTCAGATGATTCTAGTGAGCTGCCAGGGTTGAGAATCACCCACTAGGGCCCCCTGAGGGCAGGGGCTGGGGCCCTGATCCAGATGAAAGCCTACCAGGTGGGTGACCTTGTCCTTTCTCTGTCTCTTTCTCCATTCTCAGGCCAGGGCACAGGTACCTAGCCTGGGTACCCCCTTCCTGCTGGTACTGTGCTTCTGCCCTGGACTTGCAGAGCACCCCCACCCTATCAAAGTGTCTTTGGGTGGCAGAAGCAGGGGGCTGCTAAGCTGTTAGTGCAGTTTCGCGACACCTTCAAGGTGCCAGCCAGGCCCGGGTGAAAGGAAAGAGCAAAGCTGCTGTACCAGGAATGCCTGTCAAACCCTCCCATTGCACATCTATATGGCAACAGATATGGGACAGAGGGGCGTGTAGCTCCCCCACCCAGCCCAGGGCTGGTACGAGTGCCCTGGGCACCAATGCACCCCACGCAAGCCCAGTCATAGATGGTCAATGAGCGAACCTTTCCTGGCATTCCCACAAGCAGGTGCCCTAGCATCTGCAGCCGGTCCCATTTGTGGGACGACACTGCCATCCGTCCCTCCACCCCTCTATCTGCTCCACCACTGTTTACTGAGCACCTGTGATGTGCCAGGCACTAAAGGCTCCAGCAGTGAACCAAGGAGACACCGTTTCTCCCCACAGAGCATAGCCACGTGGCAGGCACCATAGTCCCCACTGTATGGGCTCAAAGAAGAGTGATGGCCTGCCTGTCACTGGGCAGTGGCTGAGCCAACCCAGGCCCTCCCGTATGGTGAGCCCCGCCGTGTAACTGCCCATGTCCCTTAGCCCAATCCCACAGTGAAAAGCAGCGGAAACCCTCTTGCATGGATGGGAGAGCGGTGCTCACTTGGAGGAGGCTGGAGCCAAGCGAGGGCCGCCTGGTCGCCAAGCCCAGAGGTCCCTGCGTCCTGAGGTCCCTGCATCTGCCTGTGTCTTGCCCTCCCTCCCACTCCTCCTCTAATGAAAACTCTGAGAGCTGGAATGAAATTCACCTTAATAAGAGCTCGTTAGAAATATGCTAATGGAGAGGAAGCTGATATCATATGCCCTGAAACCCCAAAGGGAGAAGGAGATGAAAAAAATTCAATATTGAGTTTTGTCTCATTTCTTTTTTTTTTTTTTTTAAGATTTTATTTATTTATTTGAGAGAGAGAATGAGAGACAGAGAGCATGAGAGGGAGGAGGGTCAGAGGGAGAAGGAGACTCCCTTGCTGAGCAGGGAGCCCGATGCGGGACTCGATCCCGGGACTCCAGGATCATGACCTGAGCCGAAGGCAGTCGCTTAACCAACTGAGCCACCAAGGCGCCTGAGTTTTGTCTCATTTCAAAGCCTCTTTCAAAGTGGCCATAAATCTTCTGTGTGACATGACATAAGGAGGAGCTGCCAATGGTTCGGGCGTTAATAATTAGCAGTTGCCAGGTGCTGAATGCATTTGACTTTCCAGTCCTCTCTAGGGGAAGAGAAAGGGAAGGTGCAAACCGGGTCCAATGCGTGGGCCGACCCATCCACGCAGCCTGCCCACCTGTGCACCCTGGCCGGGGCAGAGCTGAGAGAGGCTGTGGAACGTGCCCGGAGAGGGAAGCTCGGCAATCAGCAAGGCCCACCTTGAACCTCAGCCTGGGGGGCATCAAACACCACTAGGTGTATAGCTCTGGGATAAGTCCCTAATGTGACCAAGCCTCAATTTCTGTCTAGGAGATTGGCAAGAGCGCATGTCCCGCACTGGGTCCCTGGGAGGATCAGTGTGGGTGCTGGCTGGCTTACAGTGTAGTGGTGTAGAAAACACACTCCGGAGTCAGCTAGTATGAATCAAGAACCAGCTTTGTTAATTACTAGCTGAGTGACTTTGGACAAATGACTTAATCTCACAGAGGCTCTGTTTCCTCATCTGCTAATGGAGATGGTAATTGTATCCATTGTGAAAATTAAATGAGGTAATTATACACAGTATCTGATCCACTGTAACAACTCAACAAACATAGCTACTGTCACTCTTGGGCACCCAGTAAAGAGTAGCTACTATTCACACTGCTGTCTCCTTCGGTTCCCCCACACCCCTCTTACTGCCACTGATCTAAAACATAATAAACAACAAGAACAAGAACAAACAAACAAACAAAAGCCTGGGTGTTGTCTCTTACCCTTTTTTGTTTCTAATTTGCTGGGCAACTTTGGGAAATTGACTTGACCTCTCTGATCTTAACTAGTCCACAAAGTGAGGATGATGATGACTGCTTTGATCTATTTGTGGAGTAGTTATAAAAGTCAAAAAGATGATGCTAGTGAAAGTGCTTTGGAAGGTATAATGAATGACACAGGTGCAGGGAATCATCATTATTGGCCTCCAACAGGAAGGTTGTTCTAGATGCCCTGGTTGGCCTCCCCTCCCCAGGCAGCAAGAGACAGTCTCTCTCAAGACCTCAGAGGAAGAAGCTACATTTCTTCCAGACAAAAGTGACAGCAGATTATAGCTTTTAATTCCTACTGATGTCTAACTGAAGTTCTTCCTTCTGGCTTTTGAGAAGACGCATGTCCTCTTGCTCTGCCCATGGGAGAGATAGTGACAAGCCAACATTCACCATTTGGATGGGAGTTGCTCATAGTCTAGAACAGTTTAATTTCCAATAAGATGTGGTTGGTAAGTGGTCGTTACAGTACATGGCCCCGTGCGGTGTGTACCAAGTGCAACTCACCACTGCCACCTGCCACACGGGTCTCTACCCCACACAATGAGAGGCGTCCACTGACTGTATCAATGTCAAGTTGCTATCAAGCTGCTTCCTCTTAATTTCTATACTCCTGTCTCTGAGACCTGACCGTGTGGAGGCTCGCATCACTCCATGGAGAATACTTTAAGTAGCTGGAAGACGGTGGGGGCAGAGGAACCAGATGGGGTTCTCTGCCCTGCTCCTGTTCTGTTTACAAAGATCAGCACCTTTTCAAGGAATATCATGTCTCCTTCTCACACCCTCTTGCCCTCTCCTTGCCCACTTCCTCTGCCTTTGCTTTCTCTAACTACTTCCTATGGGTTCCCATACCGCTCCCACCTGAAAACTCACAGGAAAGTCCCACTCCTGAAGCTATTCTTGCCAAGGCAGGCATAATGGGGACGCCCTTTCTGACCTCGGAATCGGGATGGAGGGTGGCTGGGTCAGAGCTGTAAGGTTCCCGGATTTTCCCCTAAGCCTCTCCCACTGCCAATGAGCCTCAACGGTGAACCTCAGTCATCTCACCTGTTCCAAAGTCCCAGTCTAACTTTGTCCTCCCCAACCACCCTCCCCCCACCCCCCCACCTGGGCTTTAACAATCTGGCTCCTTCCCTGGTCCTGCTCCAAAATCCTGACTTATTGCCCCTCTCCAACTGGCACCTTACATGATGGTCCAGCCCAGGTTCTTGCCAGCCTCCATCCAAGGACCAAAGCTTCACCCTTCATCAATCATTCATGCAACACAGAAGCACCTAGAAAGTGTCCGACATTAGGCAAGGACCTGGATCCATAACATGCCAAGTCAGATGCTAAACGGTAGAGATAGAACAACTTGTAACCATGAAGTTCCAGTACGTGTGAGAGGACCAACTCCAAGGCCATTGTCAAGGGATCTGAGGAGGGGCACATATGTGGTGACCTGAAGGAGGCTGAGGAGTAAGCCAGGTAGGGCAGGAGTGTTCCAGGCAGAGGGATAAAGAGGAAGGAAAACTGGCTCGTTCTGGCTGGAGCAGAGTTTGAGGCAGTGGGGGTGCAGGCTGAGCTGGCTAAAGGTCAGCCCCAGAACATGACTGGCCTTGACTCTGTCCCAAGATAAAGAGGCAACCATTGGAAGGTTTTAAGTTAGGGATCTATTTGGCCAGCGTTGTATTTTCTTTCTTTCTTTTTAAGATTTTATTTATTTGACAGACAGAGCACAAGCAGGGGGAGTGGCAGGCAGAGGGAGCCCGACGTGGGGCTCGATCCCAGGACCCTGAAATCATGACCTGAGCTGAAGGCAGACACTTAACTGACAGAGCTACCCAGGCACTCTGGCCAGGGTTGTATTTTCAAAAGATCCTTTTCTGATTTAAAAAAAAAAAAAAGTAGAAGTGAATGTTCATTAATAGGGAAATAAAAATTTTAAATGATGGTTGGATATCCACACCATGAAATATTTGGGAGCTATTAAAAGGAACAAACGAGAGCAACACTGGTTGAGTTGGAAGGATTGTCAGGGGGTAGTGGGAAGGGAAGAAGTTAGGGGCTAGAGAGCATCATCCTGTTTTCTAAAGCAAACAATCCACATATGCACACACATACCTGTTTGTACGTGGTTAGAGTTATATGACATGGAAGAATACAGAACGGGCTGTGGGGAAGGATTCCCTGAGAGCACAAGGGGTAAGGGCATGATGCAGGGTAAAAGGGAGGAGGGAGGCAAGTTAAAGAAAAAAAATTTTAAGAACAAGCTAAAAAAATAAATATGATATGATCGCATTTACGTGAAATTGTTTATGTGGAGAACTTCAGGTCTCAGCTTATCTGCCCCTTCCTCTGACCAGTGCCCCAACTCAGGCTCCCTTGGCAGTAGCCCCAGAATGTAAAAAGAAAAGTAAGCAATTTCCCCCTGGCTGAGGCACAGAAAGAAGGGATCAGATGGGCTGGGGCTGGGGCTGGGGCTGGGCAGGCAGAACAGTGCTGGTGGGGCAGGGTAGGGCTGCTACAGTGCGCCTGGAGGACAACGGCCCTCTCTGGTCAAATCTCCAGATTGCACTAGCTGATTCCACGCCCACCCCAGGGGCTGGCAGCCCTTCAGCCAATGTCCCCAAACCCATTCCCCCCCCAGCAGCCTGGCAGTCTCTCCACATCTGTGCTGTCCAGTCCCAGCTGTTACTGAGGGTGGGGCTGGAGAGTGGAAGGGGGAGTGGGCAGGGCTGTGCCAGGTCCCTGGTCCCCTTCCCTCCCCATGGGAGGGCATCCCATGATCTCACATCCCCTGCTAGAGTGGAGGCTGCCTGAGGCAGGAGCCATCTCCCGCACCGCTCCATGCCCTAAGGGCGCTCCGTAAATAATAGCTGGTTCCTGGACATGGCTCCACCATGAGTAGTGGGAAGCCCTTGGTCAAGTCACCTCCCTGCCCAGGGCCTCAGTCTCCAGAGCTGTAAGGAGATGTGGAAAAGACCAGGCAAGAGGAGGAAAGGCAGATGCCCAGGACAGAATGAAGTTGAGTGTCTGTGCCCTACAGCAGTAGCTCCCTCGGCCCCCTCCGCTCCCCTCTGCCCTCAGCTCTCACTCACAGACCCTTTCCTGCCTCCCATCTCCCTTTCCAAATCACCAGAACCACAGCTGGAGGCATGCTGGAGCTCAGTAAACTCCCCAGAAACGCTCCAGAAGCCACTTTGGAAAAACCCTCCCTGGCGTGATCAACACAGGCTGGATTCCTGATTTGGCCTGGCTGTGTGAACTGGACGGTCACTTGATCTCTCTGATCCTCCGTTCCCCCCCATCTGTAAAGTGGGGGTATGACTAGGACCTACTTCAAGAGGTCTCTGTGAGGTCTGAATGAGTCAGTCCAGCCTGGGGAGGCGTTGTTTTTAACTGTCATTCATGGTGGTGACCGTGGGTCTCGTCACGCTAAGTCTAACTTCCCACCCCTGTCCCCACCCCCAGGCACCCCGGTGCGCTGGACACACCACCCCTCCCGTCAGCACCACTCAGAGCGCAGCCCACCAGGGTTCAGACAAAACATTGAGTGGGAAGCCGACTGTCACACAATTACAAAGGTTAATTGCAGGATTCAGCAACAAGAGGGAGGGAGCTTGGCCCCCTCATAAATACAGCTGATTAAAAAACAAGCATCATTTTGTAATTATGCCACTGATAGAAATGCATCAGGCCACTTAGCAGTTTTAGAGCAGGCGGAGAGGTTCGCCCAAGACGCACCTGCTACAGCCCCGCCCCCAGGGGCCTCCCTGTCCCCACCAGGCCTCCAGAGCCTCACCCAGGGCTGCACGTTCTTCAAAAGCAGCAAGTAGCCTTAGGCCTAGAAGAACGCCCATCCCTCCGCTCCCTGGAAGCAGTGCCTGCAGGAGCCCCCGAGAAGTCAATTAACAGCATCTGGCTAATTAAAGAGAGATGTTACATCTCACTCGTTGACTCAGTCAGAGCTGCAGTGGGAGCCTGGGAGAAGCGGCCCTCCGTTTCATGTGGCCCTGGGGACACACAGCTTCTCTGATCCCTTTGAAAGTTGTGGTCCCACCAGCCCCAGATCAGGGGGCTGGGCCGCCCAGGGTAGGACAGCAGTTCAAAGCCAGCCCGGCGGGCATGGTGGGGTCCGGTTGGGATCGGGAATAATTAGGGCATTCCAGACCATAAGAATCAATAACATAATTAACAAATATTGTGCTATTCCTCAGAATCTTGCTACGAATTATGCTTTGATCATACAATGTTCTCTGACTGTTAATGACATGTAATGTTAAATTACCGGAGAAAGGGAATGACTCCAAATGAAGACTTCCTTGGAGAATAATTAATATTCTTTAAGGAGTCGCAGAGCCTGGGAGGGGGGCTTTTTCCCCCAGTTTGGTGACTTAGGAACCTCAGGAAGCCCACCCTCCTTGTCCATGGGTGGACGGATACTATCCCTTATGAAGACAGTGACTCGCACATAGTAGGCATGCTATTAAGACTTATTAGCAAGATGGATCAGTGGATGATGAGGTTCACCTGGAAGTCTGCTGGAATCTTAGGGTATGGGGGCAAGAACATAATCGAGGCACTCTTTATTCAAATGGGGCCCTTGTCAGCAATGCCGGTGGGATAAAAACTCAGGTGTCAGATGATCAGTCCCATCCGCTTTCCACCACCATCACCTTGCTTGATTTGGGTGCAAGTTAGGAAAGATTCAAGGGACAAGGAAGAATGTCTTGGGGGTTGGGGAGGTACTCTTTTTGCCTTGAAATGCGTTGGGAATATTTCAGGAGTGTCCAGCCTCACACCTTTGACTTACTTGGAATTCCACACACAGGAATGAAATGTCCCAATCAGATGAGACACCTCCCAAAACATAGGCTCCCTGCTGGGAAGCCACACAACCCTGACCAAAGTCCCCAGAGAAAGGTCTCCTGCCCCTCAGACTCCTCCACCTCCAGAAGAGAGGACAGAAGGGAGGAGCCAGCACCTCCCTCCTCCTCGGCATCCACAAACCGTCACTGCCTTGTCTCTGCACTGGAGCTGAGTCCCCTGGAAGAACCAAGGTCTCACTATCCAGACTGAGCTCTACTAGAGGGAAGGCGGGAAGCTGGGGCAGACACCCCTAGACCAGCCCATCTGGACCCTGCCTTCAGGTCCTGCTGTGCCACCAGTCATGGGCGGAGCCCTCCCCTCCTTGGGTCTGGGTTTCTTAATCTGTCACGAGAGCTCACCACTCCCAGATCATCACTTTCCTTCCAGGCTGATATCCTCGGATTCTAAAGCAATGGGAGAAATCTCGACTTCCTAGTATTCTGAGGAGCCCTCAGCTTCCCACCCCTTCACCCTCAGGAGTTCCTTACGTCCTACAGTCAATGCCTCTCACAGAGAGAATGGGTCATTAGGTCTGGTGCACCCCCTCGCCCCCTGTTTCCAGCAGAGAACAGCTCCTAGCAGCTATGGAAGAATCATCCCAGCTCAGGGAGCCCCAGCCCCTTTCCCCCTTCTCCCTGGGGGCCAGGGGGAACAGCTCTGAGCTCCATCCACAGTAGGAAGGAGAGCAGACTCTGGGAGGGTAGGACAAAAGGTGGGACTCCCTCTCTACCCCATTGCTGCCCAGATGCTCTTCAGTACCTGGCTCCTCCTGGATGCAGGGTGGAGGTGAGGGGAGTGCAGGCAGATGCTGCTGCAGGGACCCCCTCACTCTCCCACCTGCCTGCTGCAGCTTCCGAGGCCCAGCCTTGGCAGCCCCCTGCCTTGCCTGGGACCTTTGCTCCAGGATACCCCGCTCTGCAGCACCACCTTGCCCAGCTTGGGCACCACCAGGCCCCCAGGAAGCACGGGCCTATCGCCAGGGATGGTGAGGTAGTGACTGGTGACTGACCTATGCCTCAGAATCCCCAGTTGTTCCATAAAAAGCCACTTCGGTTTCAAGTCACAACCTTCCCTTCAATGCATCTTTAATGCTCTCATGGGGGTAGCAAGTGCATGAAAGAAGGTTCCTATTTTTCAGAGACAAAATAAAGACACAAAAAGCAGGGACGGCTCACTGCAGGAGCTAGGACTGGAGCCCGGACCTCCCCTCCTTTGCCTCCCCACCTCCACCAGATTCCGGACTTTTCTTTGCTGTGTAAATCACCTCCCAGAACCACATTCCAAGGTGGAGAAAATAGAAATTATTCTGCACTTGGTTACTCAGGAGCCTGGGCTGACCCCTGACACCTGAGGGGCCCTGCCTGGAACACTCTTGAGGGCAGGGCAGGGCTCATCCTCCCCAAACCCTTGCTCCTCCATCCAGCGGGGGCCTCACTGTGCTTCTTTCTGGACTAGCCTGTGTTTGAAGTTCCAAGTTTCCACTGGGTTCCGGAAATCTCCCCTCTTGACGGGAGAATGCAGAGACCACGGGAGCACATTTCTGTCATTACAGGCAGCTGTGACCCAGAGCCCAGGGCATGAGCCCCTCAGGATGAGGCCGTGGCAGGAGGCCCAGGCCTCAGAGGAAGCCTCCGCCCCCAGCTAAAGCCTCCACCTGCTCACAGGTACATCCTCTTAGAAAGTACGCACACCGCCCACGACAATCCCCTGCCTGGATCGCGCTCCCACCTTTCCTCTGCTTCCCTTCTCCCCCTGGATGCCCTCTCTGGCCCTAGGTCCCCTTCACCCACCCTCCTCAGTCCTCTGACGGAGAGCCCCTAGCACGCCAGATCGTCCTTCCACACTCATTCCTTGTCACTCCCCGCCCAGGCTCCCCACTCTTCAGGGGAAGAGGCCCAGGTTTACGTGGCTTCCACATCCCCCACAGCATTGACGTCTTACTTGGAGCTGACCAGGTGATCGATAAAAGCTCTTTAGTGGATGGGCTCATGGGCAGAGTCAGGCAGGTTCTCCTTGGCATGATGAAATGCTCATGAAAGAAACCAGCTCCAACTCATGGCGTGATTCAAAGAACTTCCTGCTCTCTTTGGCTCCCCCAGGTCAGAGAGCCACTTCACACCGGGTTCTGCAGGAAGCACCTGGAGAATGAAGAAGTAATGGGTCTGGGGCTTTGGGATCAGGAGACTGGCCTCAAACTCTGGCTCCATTTTCCTCCCGCGCTCCCTGAGCAATCTGCGGCTTCTCTCCAAGCCTCGGTCCCCTCACCTGGCAGGGTGGCAGATAGGGTCACAAGAGCTCAGGCATATTCAGCACCTGGCACAGGGCCTGACCCATGAAGGTGCTCCCTAAATACCAGCTCCCCACATCCTCCCACTGGGTGGCTCTGGGTTCCAATCCAGGCCCCAGTGACAGGTATCAGCAGCTCAGGGGAGTGATGCACGGGGTCCTGCCAACCCCAAGGGTGCCCCCCTCACCGCCCCGGGGCTGGGCAGCCCACCAGCTCCCGGGTGGCCTGCTTCTCCAAAGGCAGGTGAAAACCCCTGCGTAGACCGACACCGGCAATGAGCAGCTTCGCTCAAGTCAGGCGACCCCGCAGCGCCAGCAGGCGTGGCTGAAGTAAATGATAGTGTAACCCTTGCTACCCGAAACAACAACATCATAACTGTCAGAGCAATTTTCCACCTCAGTAGTTTAACACCTGAGCTGTTGCTGCGCTCCCTTCTGCCGCCTCTGCTCGCTCATGCTGGGGCGCACTCCTCCTCTCCCACCACAGTCAGCCCCTCTACGAGCCAGCCCTTCCAGAAGCCACGGCAAACAGTACTTGGCCCCAGGAGCCAAGGCGCTGCAGAGTGAATCAGCACACGGAGTCTTCAGAGAAGAGAGGAAAGGAAAAGCCCACCAGCTCAAATACCCGATCCAACATCTGTCAACATCTGGGTTATAAGTAACCCAGAGATTTAACAGGGATCCCAGCATGAGACTGCTTCTGACTCCCTGTCATAAAGATGCAGTTATTAATTTTTATTTACTGGGACCGTACTATTTTCCTAGAATCAGAAGCAAAGTGTGGGGGCTAGGTAAGAGCCAGAGGCACCTCTAAAATGCTGCCTGCCTATCGGGACCTGCACTGGTGTGATGGTCAAAATCTTTAATAGCTGGCGGGGCAGAGGGGCTTCGGGGCCAGGACGTACTCCTCTAAGTTGATGGATCTTGGTGTGGTCTCAGTGGGGGTGGATCGCAGGGGAGAGGATGGGGTGGCAGAGAGGCAGCCCTCGGGCGACCTGGGGAAGCAGCTCAGCTATTTACCAATCAGTATGGAAGGAGTGCAGTATTTTAACAACCATTACACACACACACACACACACACACACTTTCCTTCCCTGGTTACTCCAGCGGAAACTCCCTGTCTCTCCCCAGGGAAGCATCAAGTTCTCTGACAGCCAGCAAGATCCCCTTCAGGGGAAACCGAGGGCCAAATTAGATTCGCAGAGTCAGGATGTTAGATCTGGAAAGGGTCATTGAGAGGATCTTGTCCAAACCTAGGGTTGGCAGATGTGTAAACTGAGACTCCTCAAGGTCACTCTGGGACTTGAGGGCAGGGCCTGTAGGGGCCCCTGGCCCGCTCGGTGCTCATGGGTCTGGCTCTGTCACCAGAGCCAAGCCCCAGGCCCGCAGGTCACCGTGCTGGGCAGTAACCAGGCGGGCGGAGCATGCGCAGTGATGCCCACCCTCCTGGGTTAGGGCTCGGACACAGGACCAGGAGGGAGAGCCCCTCGCTAAAGAATTTGCCCATATCTGCCTTGGGGTGAGCACAAGGGGAGTGGGCAGGAAAAAGTCTGGGCAGACCCTAAGACACAGGGCTTTATGAGCCTGGAAGAAAGCACCCCCCACCCCCCAAATTCAGGATGTGATGCAAGCAGAGGTTAAGGGCCAGGAGTCAGATATTCACACCCTTGCTGATCTCCTCCAGTCTCATGGCCTTAAGGAACATCTATTAGACACAGATCACTCCCAAATTTCTAATTTTAGCCTGGGCTGTGCCCATGAATTCCAGACGTTGTTTCCACCTTCCTACTCAATCTCCCTACGTGGATGTCTAGTTGATGGCTCAAATTCAACACGCCCTAATCTGATCTCCCTGCGAAAGTCTGCCCCTCCTACTTAGGAGTCACCCTTGATTCTTCTCATCACCTCTCACCTGGCAATAGCCTCCTCACGGTCCTCCTGTTTCCACTCTTGCCCTTGACTCTATGACTTGCTTTCATGGTGAATGCAGCTCTTCCAAGCAAGTGGTGGGAAAGGGTGATGGGGCCCCAGAGTGGACCCCACCAACTGAGCCAGGACCTGCTTTTTCCCACCTGGGGGAAGCCGCTGGGACAGTAGTCAGGGAAGGAAATGCTGATGCATCAAGGAGTCTTAATGCCTATGTCTGCATTTGGGTCATATCTGGTCCCCTCAGCAAATGTGGCCTGGACTCTCAGAGTCTCCTGGTTGGAAGGGCGCTCAGAGGCCCTGAACCACCTCTCTGCCCAGTATGTGGATCTTTTCACAGCAGCCCTGGGAGGGACCCAGCAGCCAGGACTCTGCACCTCCACGGCCAGAAACTCCCATGCCTTTGCCAGTTCTGACCGCTCCCAGCCCCTTCCTACACGTTGGTTCCACGGTACTCTGCAGAATGCTCTGACTGCTCCCGGCCCCTTCCCACACGCTGGTTCCACAGGACTTTGTGGAATATTCTGGCAGCTCCTGGCTCCTTCCCACACTCTGGTTCCACGGTACTTTGTGGAATGTTCTGACTGCTCCCAGCCCCTTCCCACACGCTGGTTCCACGGTAGTTTGTGGAATGTTCTGGCAGCTTCCGGCCCCTTCCCACACGCTGGTTCCACGGTACTCTGTGGAACGTTCTGACTGCTCCCAGCACCTTCTCACATGCTGGTTCCATGGTACTCTATGGAATGTTCTGGCAGCTCCCGGCCCCTTCCCACATGCTGGTTCCAGGGTACTTTGTGGAATGTTCTGGCAGCTCCCGGCCCCTTCCCACATGCTGGTTCCAGGGTACTTTGTGGAATGTTCTGGCAGCTCCCGGCCCCTTCCCACATGCTGGTTCCACAGTACTTCATGGAATGTTCATGACAAACATCAGTCTCTTTCTCAGCAGCACAGCCTCAGTATAGGGCTTCAAATCGCAAAATTAGAGCAGCCAGCAAGCTCTCCTCAGCAGTTTGTGAATCGTTGGTTCCTCTTGCCCCCTTCAGTGAGCCTCCTCTTCCATGTCCCAGGTCCCTTGCAGAGACAGACATGGTTGGTGGCCTGGGCTCTGCCACCTCTCCCTATGTCAGGCCAGGGCAGAGCCTGGTCCCCGAGGGGAGGAAGATGCTGATTCCTGCATCAAGGCTCCTGCTAGCTCCTCTGTTTGGGAGTCTTTAGGCCTCTATAGCTGTACACCCCATCCCGGTCCCCTTCTTATTCCCTCTGCCTTTATTAACCCTTGCTATTAAATAAAACAGGAAATTCAAGTCTTCCCTGGTCCAAGGAACTCACTGTGGGCCATAACAGCCTCCAGGGCCTGAGCCAGAGCCCACCTCTGTCGAAATCAGGGCATCCCAGACATGGGTGGTATCTAAGCTGAGAGGACATCACCATCACAGTCCAATTCCCTGAACACCCAGAGAAGAGAGCTCAGCAAGAGGAAATGACTTGCCCAAGGTCACTGAGCCAGTGCGAAACCCCTCTAAGCTCCAGCCCCGTCCCTTCCCAGGAGGCCCTGAGAGCCTTCCAGCATGAGCTCCTGCACCTTGAGGCTCTGTCCCTTCCTCCCACACGTCCGGGGAAAGCCCAGACCCTGAGCCAGACCCCCAGTCCTCCCAGACCCCGTGACTGTAGGAAAGTCCTTTTACCTCTTGAATGCTTACGACTCCCCATCCGTAGAAATGAAGCCAACACCTCCCTCACAGATTTTAGAGGGGAATATCTGGGATGGAAGACGTGCTAATAGCGCTGAATCAGAACATATACGGCTTTCCCACATCCTACAGGGACGAAGGATCGCTATAGAAATAATGACATCTCCACGGCCAAACGCTGCCACCCGACCTCCTCACTCCTCAAGGGAGCCACCCTATCCACTGTCCCCTCTCCTGATCACTTCTGGCAGAATGGTATTAACTCTTGAATGAGAAAACAAAAACAAACAAACAAAAACTTCTGCCTTAATTAGTCCAAGTGAGTGAGGAAGCGTAAGTGTCCTGCCCCATGAACGTCACCTCACATCCATGTGTGTGTCACAGAGCTACAAGAGGGGCATCATGGGAAATCAACCCCGAGATGGGGTGGGGGCGGACCTTCTACACACAAGGCTTTGTGCCCGGTGTTCTGGCTAGCCCCACCAGCGTCGCCAGCCCCCGCCCTGCGGCAGCCCTGGGTCCGGAACCTCCTCATCCTTGCCCCCATCAGCTGCACTAATGTCACTCAGGGAGGACACATTGTTGGAAGCCCTTAAGCAGGACTCCCAGCCCCCTAGTACCTGTCCCGCAGACGCCTGACAGAGGAAGATAAATATATTTATAATACACAGCAAAGTGAATAACAAAGAATTCATAGAGTTGTCTCTGACAAAGCTGACAAGCCGGGGCTGACTGCTTTAATCAGTTCCCAGCTGAGCCCAGGAAATGTACAGGAGCATAGCTCTGACCTTTTGGACCGATTTCTAAAGGGAAGGTTAAAGTTTTGCTGCGAAGTATGGGGCTTTTTTTCTATTATTTTAAAGAAAAGAGGGGCGTGAGGTTGTATGTGCACGGCAACCTCCGAGGTGGTAATGGGAACAGGGGAATAGGATTTTATTTTAAATGAATCCCCAGATGCCCCTCCCACCGCGGCCTCTCTGAAATGTTCTGCTCCCTGGGTGAGGCGCTGGAAACGCTCGCTGCTGTGAACCACTTGCAGCCGGGCTGGAAATGCATGTGGCTGCAGAGTCCCAAGATTCATTTTTGATAAATACGTGGCCAGAAGAGGGACTAAATATTGAAATTGTCTCTTCTAAGCCCTGCCTCGTTTTCAGCCCCCGAACCAGAAGGACTATCGGGGACATCCACGTGTCCGGAGTGGGGGTCCCCATGCGTGTTCCTCGCAGCATCAATAGTCAGAAGCTTCGTGTGGAAGCTAAGGAAATTTGGTTTAACTGCAGCCAACCATTCCAAGTTTTCCTTCTCCAAAGGCAGGCTTCACACAAACACAGTCCCCCCTACCGGGCAGATGGAACCATCAGGACCCAGCCTCAGAGCAGCTTCCTCAAAGCCCGCCCACTTTGCCTCTTGGGCTGAGAACAGAACTTGGAGGTGCCAGGTCCCAGCAACAGCTGCTTGCCTGGGGCACAGACAGCTGTTGGCACCCCACCTCTGGGTCAGGGTCCCAAAACTGGCTGCACATCAGAATCACCTGGGGTAGCATGGGAGAAAAGAGATCTAGAAGACACAGGTTCCTGGGCCCCCACCAGGCCCCACTGAAGGGAATCTCTAAGGATGCAACCCAGGAAGCCAGATTGTTTTTAAGTTTCTCCAGGATCCTAATAAGCAGCCAAGCTTGGGAAGCATGGGCCACATCAGCTCTGATAAGGTGAACAGCGAAAGGTCACTGCTCCTCAAATATTTCCTTCACCTTGGGTGCCTGAAACTGCCCTCTCAGGGAGAGGCCCATTTCTATAGTGCCCCCCACTCAGGCATGAACCCACATTTTAAAACGGGCCAGACAACCAGCTCCGGGTTCAACTTAAGTATTTCTAAGTCCTCCACCCTGTGGCTTCTGAACTCTGCGTTTTCAGACAAGCCTAGATTGCATCTCTCCTAACAGAATGGGAGAAAAAAACTGCAAACCATATATCTGATAAGGGGTTAATATCCAAAATATATAAGGAACTCCTACAACTCAATAGCAAAAGAACAAATAATCCAATTATAAAATGGGCAAAGGACCAGCATGGACCCTTTTCCAGAGAAGACATCCAGATGGCCAACAGAGACATGAAAAGCTGCTCACCATCACTCATCATCAGGGAAATGGAAATCACAACCACAGAGCTATCACCTCACACCTGTCAGAATGGCTAGCATCAAAGAGACAAGAGCTAACAGGTGCTGGCGAGGATGTAGAGAAAGGGGGATCCCTCATGAGCTGCTGGTGGGAATGTAAATTGGTGCAGCCACTGCGGGAAACAGTATGGAGATTCCTCAAAAAATTAAAAACAGAACTACCATACGGTCTAGCAATTCCACTTGTGGGTATTTATCCAAAGAAAATAAAACCACTACCGTGAAGAGGTAACTGCACCCCATGTTCATTGCAGCATTATTTACAATAGCTGACACATGGAAACACCTAAGTGTCCACTGACAGATGAATGGATATATATATATATGGCAAGGAGCCTGGGAGAGCATCAGCATTGAAATGGCAGTAAAGGGGACAGCAGGGAGCTGGTGAATCAGAGACTCACAGAATGCCCAGTGGATCCTGTCTTCCACCTGATGGCTGATGCCAGGCTGCGCCAGCATCCATGGTGCCCATCCTGAAATACTTTTCTTCCCATCCTCCCCCCAGAGCTGTACCCAGGAGCCCCAGAGCCCAGAGAAAGACCAAGAACCCCCAGGAATGAATGACCGATCCTAAGGTCTGGGGCCCCATGTAAATGCTTTGAATCCATTACTTCAGTTTGGGAGGTTTTTTTTGTTTCTAAAGATTTTATTTATTTATTTGTCAGAGAGAGGGAGAAAGAGAGAGCACAAGCAGGGGGAGCGGCAGGCAGAAGGAGATGCAGGATCCTGCTGAGCAGGGAGCCCGATGTGGGAATCAATCCCAGGACCCTGAGATCATGACCTGAGCCGAAGGCAGATGCTTAACCAACTAAGCCATCCAGGCATCCCACTACTTGGAGTTTGGAGGGGAAATCCTTCCAGGTTATTCAGCACCCTGACTTGGCCCAGAACTGTGGTCACTCTAGATACACCTTCTACACAACCACCCAGCCACCATCCCCCACACAGCTGGACCCTCAGTGACCTCACAGTACACAGGAGGATGAAGGGGAAGATTCAGGCCTGAGCCCTGGCTGCCATAGGGGACAC
Source organism: Neomonachus schauinslandi (assembly GCF_002201575.2). Taxonomy (NCBI): domain Eukaryota; kingdom Metazoa; phylum Chordata; class Mammalia; order Carnivora; family Phocidae; genus Neomonachus; species Neomonachus schauinslandi. The sequence goes on from NC_058411.1 coordinate 104,558,215, forward strand.
AGTGACACTCTCACCAGATCACAAGGACAGACCTTGGGACATGGGTCTTGGTGTGATCGTACCCCTCTATTTTCCTATTTTTAGAAGTTGAGTTGGCATCCACTGAATTGATTCAATGACCCACTCCTGGCTGGCTACCGGCAATGTGGAAAACACAGAACCATATCATGATGAGTGTGGAACAAACAGAGTGCTGGGGAAACAAAGACCAGGAATCAGGATGGACCGTGCTGAGAAGTAAGGTTGGAGACCAGAGGAGGGACCAGAAGATAACCAGACAGTTTATAAAAAGAGAACAGCCTGGCGGCGGTGACGGTTAAATGTCAATGTACTTCCTGCCACTGAACACTGTATACTTAATAATGGAAAATAGTAAATTGTATGTAATGCCTAGTTTACTACAAATAAAAAATTATTTAGACTTAAAGAAGGGAGAATGAGGGGCGCCTGGGTGGCTCAGTCTGTTAAGCATCTGCCTTTGGCTCAAGTCATGATCCTAGAGTCCTGGGATCGAGTCCTGCATCAGGCTTCCTGTTCAGTGGGGAGCCTGCTTCTCCCTCTGCCCCTCACCCCGCTCGTGCTCTCTTTCTCTCAAATATATAAAATATTTTTAAAAAGGGGAAAATGGCCTATAATCAGTGTCTTTAAATAATATTGAGCGGTAGCTTCAGGAATACTACACAGCACCGTACAAAGAACTACAGCCCCACAAGGCAATGCGGTGTTTTGCAGAGCACAAGAAGCAGACACAGAGCACTTCCCGCACGATTCCATTTATACAAGGGTCAAGAAGAAGCGATGACCGTCACCTCTGGGAGGGGAGACGGCATGGACTGAGAAGGAGCATGCAGAACCATCCAGGGTGAGCAAAGTATTCTCTATCTTGAGCAGCGTGGGAACCACCTAGGTGTATCCATTTGTAAAAGTTCATTGAGCTGTGCACTTAAGATTTATACACTTCACTGTTGGTAAGTTCTACCTCGGTAGGAAAGGAAATAAAGGGAAAAAAATGTCTAAAGGAAAGGAAATGAAAAAAAAAAAAGAAAGAAACATGATCGAGTCACTTCTTGGGTGGGGGTTAAGTTCAAAAGTCATCATGTAAGGGAAACATTGCATAGAGTCAAAATGACCCTTGCAAATCTCTTAAAGCACCCGTGGAGCAGGGTATAAAATACACCACTGGCACATAATGCTTACACCTTCTACAGCTGGAAAAACACTAGGTTGGACAAAGGCTAGAACAGAGGGAACGTTGAGGCATGGATGCCAGAGCCTGTAGCCATCCACCTTTGCAGTAACTGTCACATCGTGTCAGGGAGCAGGGGAAAGAAAAATCTAGAGCCCTCTGCCCACCCATCCAGGCTTGTTCCACCCTGCTTTAATTCTAAGCAACTGTAACATGTTATGTTATAAAAAATTGATTTTTTTTGTTGCAGTAAGAATTGAATGAACTGGGTTCTGAAGCCAGCAGAGAAGTTAAACAGAGCCATCACTCCATCTTCAGATTCCTTCTGTTTGGCCCCAAGGAAGAGAAATAAGCTGGAAACCCTCAGGAGATGGATTCCAGCTGAAGAGAAGCTCATCAACTGAAATGGAGCGGCTCTCCAAAGATGGATGGGCTGGGAGGCACTGAGTTCCCCATCAGCAGAAGGAATGCATAGGCTGAACACTTGCACCAGGTGACCTTTCCAGGCCCCTGCCAGCCTGGAGCTTCGGAGCTGGCCGGATCTCCTGGCTCCCTGTCCTGGGCACATCCCCTCCGCTCACAACTGCTCTGACAGTGAGATGTGTTGCTGGCTAGAGGGACTTGCCAGGAACTCCAGGTGGCTGTCCTAATAGAGGATTGCTCAGCCGCCCCTGAGGATTTACAGCCTCCCTCCTGAGTTATGGGAAGGCGGGCGGAGCCCATAAAAAGGAGCCATCCAGGCAGTGCGGTACACGGGGCATCAATCAGCGACAGCCTGACCACTGGAGCAGAGGGAAGATCAGTCTGCTGGTTTCTCACCTATAAATTCTCCCCCCCACCCAACCCCACACAGGAGGAACAGATGTGTCGTATTTAAGAAAGCTCGTGCCACAGTTTTAATCCCAGGGATGCATGTGGGGGGCTGTGGGAGAGTAAAGAGAAAGCAGCCCGAAATATGGCCTTCACCTGGACTCATCCACCATCCGAGTCCCCAAACCCCTCTCCCCCCAGTCCCACCCCTAAGCAAATGGTGTTGAAAGAGCAGATGAGAAAGGACCATATACCTAGGAGCAGGGCTGTTAGATGGGTAGGGGGCCCAGGGTGGCCTGAACAAGGCTAGAAATACCCAGGTGGGGCCATCACACCTACTTCTGAATGGACACCCTTCTTATGTCTTCTCTTGTAGTGCCAGGAAGGACTGAAGGTGGAAGTGCAATAGACAGAGAAGAGCCAACCCAGAGCTGAACCCAGAACTGCTGCACCACACAACTCTGTCATATCACTGCCAGTGTGAATGGAATTATGCAGTGCACAGCTTGGGTGGCTGTATATGGCAGTCCTACTGGACCTACGTGAAAGGTCTTTCTTCGGGAGGATGGGGTAGTGGCGAGAACACTAAACCAAGAGTTAGGGGAGCTGGGTTCAAGTTCTAGCTTCATCCCAGACTTGCCAAAGGCCCTGGGCAAGTACAGCTTTTCTCTGAGCCATATTTTCCACGCTTGTAAGATGGGGACAATAACTTCTGACCCACTGGATCTTTCTCACCAGGTCTGACACATCTCCTGTAGGCCTTGTGCAGTTTTGGACAGAGGGTAACTTCTGTAGATTGGCCCTTCCAGAGTCCATTCAGACCCCAATCCCAGTTCTCAACCAGCCTTTACAAATTACCATCTTGCCTGGGGCACCTGGTGGCTTAGTTAAGCGTCTGACTCTTGATTTCAGCTCAGGTCAGGATCTCAGGGTTGTGAGATCGAGCCCTGAGTTGGGCTCCATGCTGGATGTGGATTCTGCTTAAGATTCTTTCTCTCCCTCGGCCTCTCCCCTCCCACCAAAAAAAAAAAAGTACCATCCTGCCTTTCTAGGGGCCACACCTTTCTGGGACAGAACCTATAAGAGCGGACAGGATTTATAGCCATGCATAAGGTGCTCCATAATTTCTGAACTAAAAAGCAGTACATCTGTCTGACAACCAGAGAGAACATTTGGAATTGGAACTGTCCCAGGAACTCAGGGCCATCTGTTTGCGGGTCCCAGGTAGGTAATGGCAGCTGCTAACACCTGGCACCCCCCGGGGAGAGGGGCTGGGGCAGGAGGTACGGCAGAGCCCCAGCAAGCTTTCCTGCTTTCCTTCCTGAACTCGGGTACCAACTGGCCGGGACATTTGGGAGAGCTGGCCACCTTCTCTGCGTGTGTGTGGACTCATCCTCTCAGACTAGGGTAACCCCTGGGGCCTTCCCCTCACAGCGCTTTAGAAACAATCTTTTTTTAAATCATAATTTTCCAAGCATGTGGGCTTAGGTGCTGAGGGAAATAAACACAAAGTGGAGCGGGATTGCTCAGGGGCCTGACTTAGCTATCTGGCCGAATCCCACCCCCACCACCCAAAATCCCCGGGGTCTTGAGCAGATTCTATAAACCTCCTGATCTTCTGGTCTGAAGGTAGTGTGAGGTTAAGAGAGTAGGTCAAGTTCCTAGCATGAGATGGGTATCCACAGGGCAACTGACCTTGTCTAAAATCTTCAGGCCACTTTACTTTAGGAGATTAGGGATGGTGTTTACTTCCCAGGCAGCAAAAGGGAACGAGTCACCAACACCAGAGCCAGAGAGAGAAAGGAACTTTTTTTTTTTTTAAACCCTCTCTTTCTGTCCTTCCTTCGCCCTCCCTGTCCTATGATCCCTGGCCTCCGCAGCTCTCTCCAGTTGGGCCTAGGCCCTGGTCTCTTGGCAGCCCTGCTGGGGCTTCCCCCTGCCCTTCTCAGTCTCTGCTTCTCTGTCGCCCTTCCTTTTGCCTCTCTCTGGGTCCCCTATCTCCCAGGCTGAGCAGAGGGAGACTTATGGGGAAAGGCAGGAAGAAAAGCTCCCAGGTCCCCTCTGGATGCTGCAATAATCCCAGAGTGTAGGGAAGGACTCAGAAGCCCAAAGGAATGGTCTCTCTCTCCCTCCCTGCACCCTCCACATCCTGCCAGGCCAGAGACACCTGGCCCAGGCTCAGCTCTGCGCAGGAATGGCCGCCACAGACTCCTGCAGCCGGGGGGAGAGGCGTGGCTGGGACCCAGGACAGCGCCCTCGGCGAAACCACTTCAGGTGTGAGCGGTGGCCCTGGCTGGCGGAGCACGAGAATGCCATGAAGTCTGTCCGCATCTACCTGTATCCACTCCCTGGGCGATCCAGGCCATCGCAGGCTTTACATGCTGTCAGGACAGTGACAACACCCAGATTTATATCAGCAGGGCCCCCGCGTTCCAGATCCATAGCCACCAACCTCCTGCTGGACACCTTCCCCTGGATGCCTAACAGCCTTCTCAAACTCACCATGAACAGCACAGAACATGGTTCTCCCTTGCCCTCCCCTGCCCCCTCATTTGCCGCCTTGAGGAGGTCACCACCATACATATGGCAGAAGCTCCTCACTGGCCTCCTGCTTCCCCCACCCAGCAGCCAGAGAGAGCTTTAAAATATAAACCAGATCACCCTGTTCTGCTGTTTAAAACCCTCCAGCATCTTCCATTCACAATCGGACTAAAATCCAAATCCCTTCCTAGGTCTAGGAGGCTCCCCATAGTCCGGCTCCTGCTCACCTCTCTGGGCTCATCTCACACCACCCCCTCCTTGTTCTCTTTGCTCCATCCTGATGCACCTTCTGTCTGTTCCTCCAGCAAGGCAGACCCATTCCCACCTCAGGGGCTCTGCATGGGCAGTCCTTTCTGCCTGGAAAGCTCTTTCTCCCAGATTTCCCCCACATCTGCCACCTGCTCATCATTCAGATCATCTCCTCCAAGGTGCTCTCCCTGACCCTATCCACATGCACCCCGGCATCTCCAGCTGCCTGGCACAGAGCAACCCTGGATACGTATCTGCTGAGGGAATGTGTCAGAGAAGGTGAGGACTCTTACAGCTGCAGGGTGGAGAACACGGCATGTGGCTCTCTGGTTCCCTGCCATCCCATCCTCCCTCCCCTGGGCACCATGAACTTGGTCATGGCGCTGTGGCTACAGCCAGTGCCGAGGTCCAAGAGGTGTCCTCTCTCCCCACAAACCCTGTCTCACAGTCCCAGCCCTGCCTGTCATGGCCACGTGGCTTCCGTGGCCAGCGTCACAGCGGAGCTGGGCATCTGACAGGGACGAACAGCTCCAGGGTGATGGACCATCCCTCCCACTCCTCGGAACAAAGAAAGAAACCTTCCAAGTCCAGGGCCAACCAGAACAAAGGAGGTGGTGCCCAAGACAACCCAGAGGGGAAGCCTACCCTACTGTCATGAGGTTTTAGACCCCTAGTCCGTCCACATACCATCCCCTCACTTCATTTTTACAGCTGAAGAAAGCCTCTGGAGGGGGAAAGACCTATCCAAGGTTGCACAGCCAGGAAGTGGAGCTGAGATACCCTTCTAGAGCCCTAACTTCAGGCAGGGCAAATTGCACTGACCTACTCCAAATATGGGTAAGTTTCCCCTGTATTGGTGCCTCTCAGCCTAATTTCCTGGGGGTGGGGGAGGGGCGGGCAGCAGCTCCAACAGCCCACAGCTGGCCTGGCCTCTGGAACAGGCAGCCTCTCCTCCAGAGCACCCCCTCAGCAGGCAGCATGCTGCAACACTGCCTGACGGACCCCCTACTTTCCTCCTGAGCCAGGTTCTTCCCAGCAGCCAGAACGGGTTTCAGAAAGCAGACCTGATCCTATTGTTCATGCTTACGCCTCCTCCCCAGCTCCCTTCTGCTAGTAAGACCCAAATCTCCAGGCTGCCTGCAGGGCCATGCACTCTCCTGCCTGCCCCCAGCAGCCTCGCCTCCACTGTTCTTCCCCTTGCTCATCCTTTCTGGCTACATGGTCTTCTTGGTTCCTTCAACTCCTGCCCCATGGTCTTTGCTCATGTAGTTCCCTCTGCCTAGAATGCTTTTCCCTCAACCCCCTGGCCTTGGTAACTGCTGCCCATCCTCCAGACTGCATCTCTGACCCTCCCAGCCCCTGCCCAACTGTGAGGCCTCCCTGCTCGACACTGTGTGAAACCTCTCCTTGGCAGCACTCACTACACTCTGTGTGTGTGTGTGTGTGTGTGTGTGCGTGCACACACGCACGCACAAGATTAGTGATGATCTCATCCTGCACTGTCCAATACAGTAGCCACTGGCCAGATGGCCTATTGAGCGCTTCAAATGTGACTAATATGAATTCAGATGTGCTGTAAGTATAAAATACCTCCTTAATAATTTTTATATTGATTCCATGTTGAAATGACAATATTTTGGATATACTGGGTTAAATAAGATATATTACTAAAATTAATGTCACTTATTCTTTTTACCTTTTTTAATGAGGCTATGAGAAAATTTAAAATTACATATGTAGCTGACATTTGTGGCTGGCACTGTATATCTATTTGACTGCAGTGAGCCTGTCAGTGCTTACCTCCCTCACTCCCTCCATTCAGACTCACAGAGATGCCCAGGCCCCAGTGCCTTTGAGGTCTTGCCCATCACAGGCACTCAAAGCACATGTGCTGAATGATCAAATGCCAGGTCACCCATCCCAATTTCAGGAAGGGGAAGCAATGCAAATAAGCCACCTGATCTCGATGCTGGCTTCAGCCCCCATCCCACACCCCTACCCACACACCCTCTGCCCAACAAAGACCCAGGCCCAGATGTCTGGACTCGAGAGGCTTGGCCAGGACCAGCAGAGCCAAATGTGCAACGAAAGGATAGCCTGGCATTCAATGAGGGCAAGCAAAGCCTCTCTCTCTCTCTCTCCTCCCCAACCCCCCCCCCCTCTCAAATATCATTTCTCACAGTTTGGAATGAAACCCATTATTCCCAATTAACCTGCTGTGAACCCACAGTACTTGCTGGCTTGCCCATAATTATTCATCCACAGTAATAGCTAAAGTAAATTCTGGCGGTCTCAGCTAACACCAACAACTCCTTTGGGAAAACTTTCAAAGATGCCATGTCCTTGGTTCCTTATCTAAAGCTTCCCTGCCCTGTTTTGTTTCACTTTATTTTTTATGGTTAACGTTTGAAAAGAAGGGATCCCAGACCAGAATAGCTCCATCCCACCGCCAGGTCACTGGGTGAGACCTTAGCAGTGCTGTCCCCGACCTTCCCACATACCCCATTATGCCCCCCGGCAGAATGGGAGCCAGATAGGCAGCATCCAGACCATCCGGGTAAGTCACACACAGCTAATTTTTGCAATTAGCCAGGGCTTCTAGAGGCTCCATTCACCCTGCCATCTCAAGAGCTAGGCTTTGCAAGTCCACAGAAAGCATAAATCTCCCGCACAGTTTATTTTAGGTTGTCAGATGTAATTTCCTTAGAGACCGTCTTCCCCCAAAAATCCAGAAGGAAACCTAACTTGTCGTTTTAAATTAAGTGTGGCTCCTTTTGGTTATCTTTCTATCTAAAAGGCTGCACCAAAGATGCGGGGGCCTCTCCCCTAGGATCACAATAATAATAACAGTGGTAATAAGGCTTGAGTCAAGAACTGGGGTGGGCAACAGGGAGAGATGGGGCAGGTGGAGGGAAACCCAGAGAGAACAATACTTCCTTCTGGATGCCTCTTAACCGACAGGGGTCTTGTCCAGAGAGGAAAGCTCTCTGATTCCCAACTTTTGCAGAGGAGACTGCTTAAGAAGACAGTGAGTAAGTGGGGGAAGTGTGTGCAAGACGCTAATAATATGCTCTATTGAGGGTCATTTCTTCCTCCCATTCAGAGAACAGTGCCGCTAATGGGGAAAACTTTGACGGCAGACAGTCGGAACTGAATCAACACAGTGACCCTGGTGGTTCGGGTCCCAGCTTCCTCACCTACTAGATCTCTGGGCATACATTTGGCTTCCTGTCTATAGAGTAGAGATCAAAACTTTCTTACAAAGTGAGTTAAGCTGTAAGGATAAAATGAGATAATTTTTTGCAAGTGTCTAGTAGCTTATGAATACTGTATAAATGTAAGGGATTCGAATTATTATCATCCCTTATACAATGAGACGGGGTGGCCACAGGGGCTCTGAAAAGCACTTGCAGTGAACACTCTGGTGCCCTTGACCCCAGTGCTGTGGGGGTGGGCTGCTGAAGGCCCATCGCTCCCCATGCCCACCTCCCACCCACTCCCCAAGAACTGTCCTCAGCTGACTTAAGCTCCCTATCCAGGAGCTTTAAATTCCCCTTCCTGATAGCTCTTAGTCAACGACTGACCAGTACAAAAGGCTGGCCCACTCCCACCAGGGGATCACTCTGAGTTCTGGTTCAGACTCCAGAACCTTCCCCAGTGGGACAGGCCACATCCAGGCCTTACCTGAGGCCACATCCTTGCTCAGCTCCTTCCCCTCGCCTCCCCTGTTTCTCTCCCTCCCTCTCAGGTTTCTTTCTGAAGAGCCTTCCCAAGGATAAATCACATGTTCTTAATCCTTGTCTCAGGCTCTGCTTTCTGAGGAAGCCACTGAAGAAGGCTCCTTCGAAGCAAAGGTGCTCCTCCTTCAAAGTCTCTGGCACTGCTGTGGCTGCTGCTAGAGTCTGGGTGACCACAGTGCAGAGGAGGACACCATGGCAGAAGCTCAGCAGGGAAGGGGTACAGACGGTGTTCCTGCCGGACATCTCGGGCCAGGCTGCACAGGTACTCAATCAGTCAGAGAGGAGGCCAAAAAGACGAGAGGAGCAGAAAAGACAGGTTTGGAAAGAGGATTGAGCTCCCCAAAATGTTGGGGGCAAGGCCTTCACCTCTGGGACCCTGGTCCTGCTCCTGTACCACCAGGGCTGATGGAAGACGGTGAGAAAGCCCCTTGCCACAAAGCGCCCTGAGATTCTGAGAATGGAGAGGACTGCGGGTCCCTCACCAGAAATGAGGCTGGGCTCTGTCCGGAAAGCAGGGACCCTAACCTTGCACTGCCAAGTGTTCGGCATGTGGGGGTCTCTGGAGAAGGGCATAGAGCGGTGGGAGGAGGGGAGGGCCACCCTGTCCAGGTCTCTTTTTCTAACCCAGTAAGAAGGCCACACAGAGACCTCCTCCTCCAGGGCGGAGAGCACCCCCACGCTAGCCCACCCTCTCCTCCAGGAGGGTCACAACCTGCGGACTCCTCTTCCAATCCCCCACCGCCAGCCACCCACTCCCACCTTCACACCATTTGTCAATAGCTCCTTTCACAAGGTCATCATTACCCACTAATTGTCCAAAATCTCATTCCCTCATCCTTCTTGGTTAAGGATTGATTTAAGGAATTAGTTCAATATCCCTGCCATCTCCAAGTGCTTATTAATTCCCGGCGCCTCCAGCTCCCCTCGCAGAGCCCCGCTCACCTCGCGCTGCTTCCCCCCTCCCTGATTGGTAAAGCCCCGGCTTGTAGGCCTGCAGGATGGGAGGCCTAATGTGCACTAATCAATCATTACTTCACGCGGCTGGCAGAGTGACGGATGGCGGCGCTGGACGGCACGGCGAGGGAGATGGCCCTCCGCCTCCTCCCGGTCCAGGCTGGAGTCGGAAGTTTGCTCTGCGGGAGAATGACTGCCACCTTCCTCTGAGCCGGCAGGGAAGAGTGGAGACCCAGGACATCAGCCGGAACCAACACACGCCTGCCCCTGGCCCTGCCTGCCTCCCTCTCGGTTTGTCCCAGGGCTGGAAGGCCACCCCGTCTTGTCCCTCATGGGCCGGATGTTGCCCAGCCTACAACCACCACCCCAACACACACACACACCCATTCACTCTCCAGCCTGCTCTGTGGCCTAGGGGGCAGACCTGCATGGACAGCATCAATGGGCAACCTTGACCCCTGCCTCTGCTAGCATCCAGCCAATGGGGAGTCCCAGCAGCAGGTGGGAGGGAAGAGAGTGAGGCCAGGCCAGTCATCAGACTGACCCTTCCCTGCAGGGCTGCCTCAGGCTGCCTGTGTTCTAAAGGTCCCAGCTCCTGTCAGGTGACCCTCGCCTGCCCCCCCCACACACCCTTTCTCTCTGCCCACTGGCCCTTCCTTGCCCCTTTGGGTCTAGGGCTGGAAACAGCCCACTGCCCCTCAGCCCAGGGCTACACCTCCCTTGTGCCTTCCCCCTGTTCTGCCCACAATTTGTAAGCAGTCCTTCCTTCAACTCTCCTCAAGGGACCTGGCTCGAGCATGCCACCTGTTTCCCGCTGGAACCCTATTAGAACCCTGCCCAGTATACCTCATCTTACCAGTGAGGAAACGGAGGCCCCGGGTGGACCAGGGCTTGTCCTAGCTCACACGAGTTGATGGCAGGGCTGGCTCCAGAACTCAGGTCCCCTGACTGTCTAATAAGATTTTGCCCTCCTACATTCTGCATGGAGCACTGGGTGTTATGCACAAACAATGAATCATGGAACACTACATCTAAAACTAATGATGTAATGTATGGGGATTAACATAAGAATAAAAAAATTAAAAAGTTAAAAAAAAAAAGATTTTGCCCTCCTGACGGCTCTGCATTCCTTCTCCGCCCCTGCCTAACCACAGTTCACGCTTCTTTTTATTTGGGCCACACCGGGAGAAATATGTTCAAGGCGCCACTGGGGCTCATAGAGCCTGTCCCTGCCAGAGACAGTAACATCAACTCAGTGCAGACGCTCCCCTCCTCGGCCCCTTCCAGATGTTGGGGCATCCACTCCAGTAGCTCTGTGACCTGAGACATTTTTCCTAGTTTTTCTATTTGCCTCCTCAGGCAACAGGGCAACTCCTACTGAAAATGCTGAGCCCTAGGCCACATCCAACCCCTACCAATTAAGAGATTGGGAGACCCAAATTTCTAGCAAAGGCCTCTCTCTTTTTACCTAAGTCCTTCATTACAGAAAATGAGTATGTAGTCAATGAGTTTCTATTCCAGCTTCTTGAGAGACCAGGGACTAAGCTAGGCCCTGGAGTTTGTCTAGTAGGGCACATAAAGAGCCAACTCCGGCTAGCAGAATGAAATAGGATCTACAAACCTGAGGCTGAATAACTGACTCCTCCCCTCCCTGTCCCACGGGGTGGAGACCAATGAGGTCTAGAGGGACAACCCCAAGCCCTGGGAGTTCTTCGGGAGTGCCAAGACCCACCTTCCCGCTGAGACCCACGGGGCCCTCCCATTGCAGAGGGAAGACCCTGGCCACCTACTCCCTGCAGAGTCTGCAGACACTTTGTCGCAATCAACAGCCCATCCCTGCAAGTGAAGCCAGTATTCCCTTTGATTGCCAGGGGCCTCTCCACTGGAACAGTCCTCCAAGGGGCTGGCATGCCCTCCCCGAGGCCTAAGACACGGGTGTGCTTGCGCACTCTTTCCCTGAGCCAGGGTCCTCCCCCTGGGCACTTGTCACAGGTCTCCCACTCGGGGCCTTGTGGTCTATTCTTGGCACCTCCTTCTGGCTTGGTGTCAATTATTCCACAGGGATGGGAACCCAAAGAAACTGCCAAGTTCACATTACCTGGCTCAAATCCAGAAGTCCTATTGCATTGCCACCTTCAGGTGGAATAGGCAATCACCCAAAAAGGCTCCCCAAAGGTCAGAATGAGGCCAGAGATTGGAAAGGGTCTGAAGTAAGAGAGATAGGATCACTCTATTAGAGACCTCTGGGAAGTGCCCCATCCCACTTCCCCTCTTAGAAGGGAATGAAGCCTATGCCCCGAGTTTAATCGAGAAAAACTGGCCCCAGTGAATTGTGGCAGGTGTACGAGAGAGCCTCTGGGCTGGAGATCCAGAGACCTGGATCTGTAGCCAATCCTGCCACCGAGCCCTTCCCCATCCTGGACTCTTCTGTCAAAGAAGGGGGTGGATCAGTTCAGCCTTACTGCTGTAAGTGATGTGACTGTGCATTTTTCCCGGGGGAAGGAAGAGTGGTGGCTTAATCCAGGCACCGCACTCCAGACAACCAGAATTACATAATGCCCTTCCGGAAATAGACCCCCGGGGAGGAAACCCCGCCCAGCCTCACCTCTGGGTCTGCTGTTGGAAGAAGCTGCTCTCAAGAGCTCAGTCATCCCAAAAGGAGTCAAAGCCTTCAACCCCCAACAGAGGCATCCTTGGCCAGCCTCCCCTCTCTTCTCTAGGCCATCCTCTTTCAAGCCTGAATTATCTAGAACTGCACAGTTCAACCTGGTAGCCATGTGTGGCTATTTAAACCTAAGTTAACCAAACTCAAATAAAATTTAGAATTCAAATCCTCCATCACACGAGTCACATTTCAAGTGTTCAACAGCCATGCACGGCCAGTGGCTACCGTAATGCACAGTGCGGATCCAGAACATTTCCATCACCGCAGAAAGTTCTTTTGGACAGCTCTGACCGAGAAGCTAAACTTTGTTTCTACAAAGTGCTTCCTCCAGTGTCCCTAAGTCCTTCCGGCTACAGAGTCAGCCCACTTTCTCCGGTCCTCTGCTCTGGGGAGGATCCTAGGTGGTTCTGAATGGGGATTCACCACAAGTGACCATGGGGTAGGCCTTCCTGTCTGCCTGGCCCTGGACACTCAGTCACCTGCCAGAATCTGAGAAAGACACAGTCAAGCTAACCATCATCGGGCATCTGAGGCAGGTTATAGACATTAAGCTCCAAACAGTGTCAATGATCACTGACCACCTCTTAGCCAGCCACCTCCCTCCTCCCCATTCAATCTGTTCCTTGCTCATTCCCACTGTTCAAGGATGCCACAGCTTATGAGGGGGGTAGAGGAGAAAGAGCCAGAGAACATTTCAAGATTCGGGAGATTTCTACCAATGTGATTCAAGGGAGCTCAGCCAACCCCAGGGATCATTTCGGGGTCCTCATCTTCCCAGAAATTATCCATATACGGGGCTGGGGAAATCCCCACAAGGGGTTAAAAGCCAAGAAAAGACCTTCTCTGACAGCACAGAAGCCTGGCAGGGGTGGGGGCGGGGTAGCGGGAACCAAACAGCTGAATGGCTTATCCAGAAATTACAAGAGGCTTTTAAAAGTAGAAAACTTACCATATGTCAAGCCTATAATGTACAGACAATCATTATTTTCCACTGCGTTTTTTGGTCTTTAATTTCGTGGTGACTATCCCCTCTCACATCAAGCATTTGAGTATCACTCTTCTCTTCACTTAATATGCAACGGTAATCTTTCTGTTCTGATGTCACATAGTCAATAATTCTGTACTCCGGTTCCAGGGCGGGGGGGGGGGGGGCCTGGGGGGACTGTCACATTTTAAATTAGTAACAGCTGTGTTTTGGGTTTTGTTTTGTTTTTTTCACATTCACCTCCACTGATGCCCTGTAAATATCGTGAGCTCCAAAATGCAACACAGGGCGCCCTGCCTGCCCAGGTCCCCAACTCATTGGTCTTTTTGAGGGCTCTTCTCTGAGGATGTGCCTCAGACAGGCCAGAGAAGGGAGCCCGAGCACCCGTCCAGGCCCCTCCTCGTCCACAGAGGACAGAGGGGCCTCCCCATGAAAATCTGTGCTTCCCACTAACATCCCCTTTGGGGTGGGATCCACACCAGTCCATTTAGATCACCACCCGTTCTCAGACACTGCCTTTGCTTCTGCTGCAGATGTGAAAGAGTGGACAACAGTCAGGAAAGCGAGGTACCCAAGGCAGAAAAATTTGAGGCGGCCCTGGATCTCAGGTGCCTACTCTGCCCTGGCAGACCCTGAGAGCCAGCGACTCCTTCCTTGGTTCGGCCCTAGGCGCTTTGCCAGCCTCAGCCAGGTCCTGGCCCTCCACAAGGACCAACCCCTTGTAGGTCTGAGAGTCAGAGCCAGGAGAGAGAGATGGGGGGTTTGCGGGGGGGGGCGTGGGGATTCCACACCAAGAAGAAAGAGCAACTGAGGAACGGAGTTCATTAAAATGGTTCAAGGGACTCCAAACTGTGAGAATGTTGTGTGTGTGTGTGTGTGTGTGTTTTGAAGACAGGAATTTAGCAAGAAATCAATCAACACACATGCTGATAACTTATTCCATGACAAAAAGGAAACAAAACCCCCATAAATTCCCACAACCTTTCGGTAGCCAGTGTCTACTGCCACTAATTAATTTTCTAGAACTTTCGCTCTCCACATATCTCAGAACATAGTCAATCTGTCAGCCCCAGGAGACATTGCCAGCACCCACTGTAGGGGGTTGGTGGTTCTGGATCCTCCGCCACACAGCAGAGGAGGGGAGGAGAGGAGCCCACAGCAACCTTAGGCTCCCCCATTCTGATCTGCTCTCCTACAATATACCTGCACCTGTTCCAGCCAAGAGAAACAGCATGTTAGAATGCAGAACAGGGTGTGCAACAGGGAAAAACCGTCCCCCTGCCTCAGTTTCCCCAAATGTAAAATAAGAAGATTGTACTCAATCTGGTTTCAGATTACTGAATTCATGTTATCCTGCCAAGCATTAAAGCCATGAGGGTATTTGTCTAATCCGTAAACTTCTGGAGGGCAAGAACTGAGTCTTATTCATTTCTGTCCCCTACCCCCGCCCCCCAATGCACAGTGCCTAACACTGTCTTACACACAAAACTGCCCAATGAAGTGTTCCCCGATAGCCTTCTACTCTCCCAGTTGCAGCCTGTCTGCCATCACCAGACCAGGAAAAGGTTTCCAAACCGTAACTGGTCCAAGAACCTCACTCCTGAGAGTCCCTTCTTCCTGCCAACTGTCCAAGCTCATTGGTATCTCCCCAAAGAAGCAAAAACAGACATGACACTTGACCCTGTGAAGTTAGCCCCACGGCTGAAAATTTCAGATTAAAACCCCAGATAGTCCGTGGGGCAGGCATCTTCCACAATCTGAGCCCCAAAGGAACAAGCAAGTCAGTGTGAACGAGGACCCTCCCCTGACCCGACTATTCTGACAGGATGTAAAGGAGCTAGAACATTCTCTAAGATTCCAGAGGGGATCAGTAGGCAGTGAGGTTCCTGGCAGTAGCACCCTCAGTTGGCACCTGACATTCGGCTCACCTTCCAGTGTGGCCTCCCTGGGAAGGTGACCTGATGGGAAGCAGCCTCTCCATGTCCCCTCCCAGAGCACCTGAACAACTCCCCCTCGAGCCCCCCCACCCCAAGCCTCGCAGAGTGGGATGGGGATGCTTTTCTCCTTCACAGGCACCCAGGAGCCCTCACTCACCTCACAGGCAGGAGGACACAGTCTCATCTTCCTCCTCAGCATGGCTTGTCGTTTCCTTTTTTATTCATTTATGGGGTTTTTTTTAATTTTCTATTTCCTCAAATAGCGTGTGCCTAGAATGAATACCGGGCTCTCTCTGGCAGGGAAAAAAGGAGCATGGAGGGGAAATGTGAGAGCAGTAATCCATTGTAACACTTTAGGGGAAACTGCAAGCAATTTCCATTCTATTGATCCTCCCTGGGCATCAAAGCCACACTCAGTTTATTTGGAAAATTAAATTCTGGAGCGTGTAGCATGAGGGGGCTCTAGTTAAGTTGTCTTCCTCTACGACCATAATTTAATTATGATCTCACACTGACTCTCCATTTAAATACAGTAGAGGAACGGAGCACCCGGGGAGGCTCCCTGGTCCCAGCTCTGGGGGGTGGGGCTGGCCATAGTGACCCCACACCCACCGCAGAAGAAGAGCCCTGTGAATCTCAATTACTCTCAGCTGACCACTCATCAGCACCTCAGTCTGCTGCTCATTTACATTTTTACTTATGCAAGTTTTAACAGAAATATATTCATTAAAATGTTAATGATTACTAAATTAACCTGATTTGTAGAGTGTGCTCCTTTTCCAAAGGTCAGATTTTGATCTTAGCAAAACATTGTTATTATTAGAAACAAAGTAACATTACTTAGGCACAAATTGGATACAATGTGTTAAGATATTCATTTAGGGGAGAAGCTAAGAATCAAAGCTCAATATGTCTGATTCCAGAGTTGAGTGTGGTACTCAGACTTTGGAAGTTCACAGACAAGTAAAATTTATGCACAGTTGTCTGCATGAGCGTGTACGCATGCGTGCGTGCGTGCGCGCGCGCACACACACACACACACACACACACACGAGATGTCCTGGCAGATTTGACAACTTTTAGCCACATCTTCTTCTTGCAGTCATCTTCTATTATCTTCTACTATCATCACAATTTCACGAACACTAGGGATATAGGATGACAATCTTAAAATATAGTCCTTAATAGTCAATAAATTTAGCTTCATGAAGAACTCCCTACCTTGTTTTCATTTTCCTAATCTCATCTGTGAAAACTTGGTCACATTCTAGCCCAGGTCCCCAGACTGCTCTTGGCAATGCCTGGCATAGACTGGTTTTTCTTGACTAAGTTTTTTGTTTGTTTGTTTTTGTTTTTTTAAGTAGGCTCCACACCCAGCATGGAGCCCATTGCAGGGCTTGAACTCATGACCCTGGGATCAAGACCCTGAGATCAAGACCTGAGCTGCAATCAAGAGCCAGACGCTTAACCAACTGAGCCACCCAGGTGGCCCTCTTCACCAAATTTTTGTTTAGGCGGATGCAGGCAGAGGGTGCTGTCTCTGCTTGCTGCTCCTCAGCCCAGGTCACTGAGTGCAGAGCTCACTCTCACAACAGTCCAGAGGAACTGACCTCTCATGTCTTTTGGGTTCCTCCACTGCTGACCAATTTGCCCCCCAAACGAGATGGAGTCCCACTAACGTTTTCCTAGGGGAACGTCCTCTGGGGCAACCAGCCAAGCCTACTAGCCTGAGTCCCATGAAATCAGCACAGATCCTGGCACATGGTAGAGTCTCACTTAACAGTTGTTGGATTCCAGTGAAAAGTAAATGCGTGGCCCCCTCATCCACAGAGGAGCCCCCCCATACTTCCAGCCTCCTCTTCTGCAAGGCAGCCCCTCTCAAGACAACCAGCACCTTGAACAGGGAGGGAAGCAGGCATGCCTTCTAATGCCCTCAGACAAAGGTAAATTGAGTCTTCCATTCCTCATACCCCCCGCACTCTCACTGGTCCTGAGATTCTTTTGAAAGAAATGACTTTTCTCATGCTCAACATCGCTTGGCATCAGGGAAATCCAAATCAAAACCTCAATGAGATACCACCTCACACCAGTCAGAATGGCTAAAATTAACAAGTCAGGAAATGACAGATGTTGGCGGGGATGTGGAGAAAGGGGAACCCTCCTACACTGTTGGTGGGGATACAAGCTGGTGCAACCACTCTGGAAAACAGTATGGAGGTTCCTCAAAAAGTTGAAAATAGTGCTACCCTACGACCCAGCAATTGCACTACTGGGTATTCACCCCAAAGATACAAATGTAGGGATCCGAAGGGGTACGTGCACCCCGATGTTTATAGCAGCAATGTCCACAATAGCCAAACTGTGAAGAGCCAAGATGTCCATCAACAGATGAATGGATAAAGAAGATGTGGTATATATATATACAATGGAATATTATGCAGCCATCAAAAGGAATGAGATCTTGCCATTTGCAACAACGTGGATGGAACTGGAGGGTGTTATGCTGAGCGAAATAAGTCAATCAGAGAAAGACATGTATCATATGACCTCACTGATATGAGGAATTCTTAACCTCAGGAAACAAACTGAGGGTTGCTGGAGTGGGGGGTGGGGTGGAAAGGATGGGGTGACTGGGTGATAGACACTGGGGAGGGTATGTGCTATGGTGAGCGCTGTGAATTGTGCAAGACTGTTGAATCACAGATCTGTACCTCTGAAACAAATAATGCAATATATGTTAAGAAAAAAAAAAGAAGATAGCAGGAGGGGAAGAATGAAGGGGGGGATATCAGAGGGGGAGACAAACCATGAGAGACGATGGACTCTGAAAAACAAACTGAGGGTTCTAGAGGGGAGGGGGGTGGGAGGCTGGGTTAGCCTGGTGATGGGTATTGAGGAGGGCACATTCTGCATGGAGCACTGGGTGTTATGCACAAACAATGAATCATGGAACGCTACATCAAAAACTAATGATGTAATGTATGGGGATTAACATAACAAAAAAATTTTTTAAAAATGACTTTTCTCACCCATTGTTGGTGCCAAAGGTGAGAAGGAATGGCAGATAGAGCCACGGTTCTTGATCTCCCAGGGAACATCAGCAATATTTGACAAGCTGACCAGCTCTCCCGAGCATAGAACTGTCATTAAGCCAAGAGGGAAATCATTACCTGATCTATAAATGATTACACAGGAGTAGGAACTGTCTCTCCGTTCTGAGGAGCTTGCAGAATCGGGATTTTAAACAGAGCTGCAAACTGGCGCAACACTCAGCTCCCTGGAGCAGCTGGTGTATTATTCACAGGGGGGGAAAAAATCAGAAGTTAAGGCACTTCGTGTGCTCAGGGAAAAAGAAAAGGTCTCAGGGACCCTAGCTATCAAAGGATTTCAGACCATGCACGGTGTCAGCCGGAAACTTAATTCAAAGGATAACATAACTATTTAGATCTTCTGCCTGACAGTTTGGGGGCCTGCAACTTGCTGAGGTCTTTCCACCGGCAAAATAAGCGACTGGAGTCAGAACTACAGGCAACTTGGGTCATTTAGCCAAAGACACTTCCTTTCCAAAGCTGGAGGCTGAGGGTCAGCCTACGAGGATGAAGCTATGGGTAGCAGTGGGGACCCGGACACGTCCTTATCCGTCCCTCGCTCTTCCCTGGGAGAACTGATGAGAAACCAGTCGTAGAAACACGCTAGAGAGAACTCGGCATCAGTAAGAAACCATGCACTAACTCTCCCTACAGCAAAAGGGTGGGTCCAAAACCGTGGTGTTGAGTGAGAAAAGCTGGGAATGGAAGGTCTGTAGCACAACTAAATGTGTGTGAATTTAAAACAGGTGCTCGCAGAGAATGACACTATTCTACAATGACGTGTGCATATTTTAGAACATATTCCAAACACATGAGAGGGGGTGACTGTGGGGGAGGATAATGAAGGTGAGGATGGAGGACAGAGAAAGCACACAATGGATGCCATGATATGAAAGAAAGGCCACACAAAGCCTGATGTTGACCATGAGCTACTGAGTGGAATTAACTCAACTCCCTGAACCTGCAGTCCACAAACAAGGAGAGAAACAAACCGAGGGCCAGAGAGCTAGAGACAGTGCTCTTCCAACACTAACGTGTGAACAAATGTCCTGAGGATTTGGTTAAAATGCAGCTTCTGAGCCCTACGGCTGCCACGGGGCCTGAGGTTCTGCATCACTCACAAGCTCCCGGGTGATAGAGAGGCTGCTGGTCCACAGACCTTGCCATGGGCAGCAAAGGCTTAAGAGATTTACCCAATATAAAAAATGAGCAGCGAAGTCCAAGTAAAAGACTACATGTCCAATATGGATAAATTTCAAAATAATTGCGCTGCCTGAAAGAAGATAGACCAACAAGAGTACATTATCATAATGTATGCTTCCATTTGTATAAGCTTCTAGAACATGCATACTAATCCTTGATGACAAAAGGCACATCAGTGGTTGCCTGGACATGGGGCTGGGGAGAATGGATGGATTACAAAGGAAACTTTTGGGGATAATGGATATATTCACTATCTTGAGTATGGTGATGGGTTTTCCAGGCATATACATATGTCAACACTCGTCAAACTGTACACTTCAAATATGGGTAGTTTATTGTGCATCAATTATACCTCAACAAAGCTGAAAACAAACAGAAAAGGATCTGCATCCTTCCTCCCCACCCCTACCACACCGAAGATGCCCCGTTTGCATTTTAAGCTTCGAGGAACAGCTTCCTAGCTAGCCCACACTCCCACGGCTGGTACCCATCCCTCCGTCTCCTCTACCCCTCCCACCTGAGGCCCACCACCTTCTCACCCCTGCCTGCTTGGGAATCTGTGCTGACTCCACCCTTGTCCTCTCCTCACCCATCCCACCTCTGCCTCCCACCTGCTTCCCCCAACCCCTCTTGCACCCTGTCCTCTCTCCACCTTGCCATGCTTCCTTTTACTTCTCCCAAAACACCACCTTTCCACTCACTCTGGATCTCCATCTACAACGCTCACCCAACCCACCTCCGCCCCATCGCTCTTGCCTGGTGAACTCCTACACATCCTCCAGTCCCAGCTCAGGTGTCCTTTCCCCAAGAGACCACCCCCTGCCCAGGCTCCTTTGCTCTATAGCTTCCTAGAACCATGTTCCTTGTCTTCCACGCACATACACCAGTCTATCACCATGACTCACGCTTGCCTCTCCCACTGCACCATGAGTCCCGGGAGGGGGCGCCATGTCTCTTTTGCTCACCTCTGTGCCCAGTACCTAACACAAGGCTGAACACGTAGGATGTGCTCCATAAATCCTCATTTGTTGTGAGAGTGGTGAACCTTCCCAAAGGCCTTTGGCCATTGCTACGCAAAGACATTTCCAGATTTGGGGGCAGCAGTTCATTTACCCCCCTCCCCGTAGACCCTCTCTGGTACTGCCCTGCCCTTTGCCAGCCCCAGCTGTGGGAGAGAAGATCCACCAGGAGTGCAGGCTGATCTGCAAGTTCTCCCTCACGTCCAACCTGATCCTTAACCTTCCTTTCAAAGCATACTTTGCATAAAGTAAACAGCACATTGCCTTTTGTAGGCTTTTTTCTTTCCACAGTTTCAACACCACTGTGTTTGGATGTAATTATTTCCTTTCTGGGCTTGTATCCCAAACTCTGGCAGTGCCAATGAGAGTGGGAAGATAAGTTTCAGAGGATGATCTGGACCCAAACACAAGTCCCCTCGGACAAGGCAGCCAAGCCTTGGGACTCCCTGCCAGGCCAGGGGGGCCCGGGGCAGACTCAGGAGACCAGATGAGGCCGCCCCAAAGATAGGGTGCTGGTAGGGAGGGGTCAGGTAACAGAGAGGCCAGAAGAGAAATGGGTGCCTCACAGGAAGCAAAGGTCAGGGCAGTGGGTCGGATGCCCAGTCGGCAGCCAGGCACCAGGTAGACCAGCTCATCGGACGCAGAAACCAGGCAACAGGGCTTTCCAGAGAGCCCTAGGAATTCAAGAGGCAGGGCTTAAAGGGTTGGCCGGCCAGGCATCAGAGATCCAGAGGGCTAGACTAACCCCAAACAGACCTCGAGCAGCCACCACTCCTGCCCTTCTCTTTGCCATAGAACTACCCCTTCCCATCAGCATGTCTGGTCATTTCCTGCCCAAATCCTGTCTGGATGTCAGGACCCCCTCAGCAGCTCCTGGGGTGGGGGAGGCAGCCCTCTGCACCCTTCCTCATACGTTCAGTTCTGCCCGGCCAGAGGGGGGCGTGGAAAAGAGTGAGGTGCACAGGAGCCCTGGACCCAGGGTGCTCGCTGACAAGCCCCGTAATTCTCAGGTTTCTCCATCACTTGAGATGGTACAGGGGAGGGAAGGAATCGCATGCACACACCCTCCGGGAGGCAGGGAGAGGGATTCATGGTGAGCTGCCCTTGAGGTCGATGGTGGGGCCCAGAGCCCAGAGTTTGTGGAGGAGAAGCAGCCCACACCTGGGCAGCCTGTGGCAGCTTCTATCCTAAGCCCCAAAGCGTGGTGATGCTGCAGGCATCTCTTCTCTTCCCCTGTGTTGAAGGAGCTGGCAACATTCTCTGAAGGACATAGAGGTCACCGAATGTGGCTTCCAGAAAGGAGGATGGGGGACAGGGAGCAGGCCAGGTAGCTGCACATAGTGGGAGTTCATCCTGGAGAAAAGGCACGGAGCACCTGACGTGTATCTAGTCATGGGTGTACTCTCTGTCTCCATCACTAGGGGACCCTGCCCGTCCCTGACTGGCCCTCACCCTGCTAAGCCAAATCCCTTGCTGAGCCCCCACCCATTCACACCATGGGTGCACGAGGAACGAAGCCCAAAGGTGAATTCCCCTCGTGCTAATAACAAAATGCTAACTGATGGACAGTTTATAAAGCACTTTCTCTCTGTCCTATTTGGCAGCTAGGACAGACATGATTATCATCCTTCTCCAATGAGGAAATGGGCTCAGAGAGGTTAAGAAACTTACCCAGTGTTGGGCACCTGGGTGGCTCAGTTGGTTAAGCAACTGCCTTCAGCTCAGGTCATGATCCTGGAGTCCCGGGATCGAGTCCCGCATCCGGCTCCCTGCTCAGCGAGGAGCCTGCTTCTCCCTCTGACCCTCCCCCTCTCATGTACTCTCTCTCATTCTCGCTCTCTCAAATAAATAAATAAATCTTTAAAAAACAAAACAAAAAAAGAAAGAAACTTACCCAGTGTCACAGAGCGATGGCTGAGCCAGGGCTTAAACCAGAGGCAACACCGGCTTTGAAGTAAATCCCATCTACATTTTAATCCTAGTTCTGCCACTTATCAGCTGTGTGACCTTGGGTGAGTTATTCAACCTCTCTGAACCCAGGTTCATTTCTTTCTCCCCCCTCCCCGCTGGGGAGAGGGAATGAGGGGTAAGGGGCAAAGGGAGAGAGAGAGCAGGCTCCACGCCCAGCACAGAGCCCCACGTGGGGCTTGATCGCACAACCCTGAGATCATGACCTGAGCCAGAATCAAGAGTCGGATGCTTAACCGACTGAACCACCCAGGCGCCCCACACAGTTTCCTTTCCTAACAAATGTATTAATTACTATCTATCTCACAAGATAGGAGGGAGAATGAAAAGAAGTGAAATATATGAAAGTGACAGTACATAGAAAGCAGTTAATAAATGTTTGTTTCTTCTCTCTAATTCCAAATTTTCAAACATATTGTTTTGGGACAATTCCAACACGGAAGTTACAAAGGACTTTTCGGTGAAAAACGAAGCACGTTCTCGTTCTCGAGCGAAAGTAGAATCTAGGAACCTGTGTGGCCACACATTTCTCTGTCTTCAGCCACCCAGACCCGGCAGCTCCTTCTTCCCCCTCCCCGGCCTCTGGCCTCTGTACAACAGGGCAAACAGAGCAGCACCCCCAGGTCAGGGTCACCCCCTTCCAAAGGAAAGGAAGCCAGCTCCCTGCCACTGGGCACATCCACCTGCTCTGCAGGGTCCAGTGGCCAAGTCCAGGTGTGCCCCGGAAGCCGGAAGTTCTGTCAACACCCCAAGCCTGGTCACAGCTGGTGTTTCACAACCAGGAACCAGCCACCAGGGAGGCAGCTCCTCACACCCAATCTCTGCTCTGGGCAGGAGGGCTCCAAGTGGAGTGGGCGACATGATAGCCATCTCCGGGACTCATGCAAAGCCCTTCCTCTCCATCTATGTCACCTCACCCACAGTCCTGGGAGGCGGGCAGCAGAACCTCTGTCAGCCCCAGTTTGCAGGGAGGAAAATCACAAAAGATTGTCAAGGGTAGTGTGGCATGACCTCAAGAGACCAGAGCCCAAGTTTCTGTCACTTCCATGTCCGATTCCAGTGCCCTTTACACTGGGTCCCACATGCTCCCCGAGGACTCCCGCCAGCATCAGACCTCAGCGTCCCAGTATCAATGTCAATTCCATGATATTTTGATAACTGAGCTGTGGTTATGTAAGAGAATGCCCTTGCTTTTAGGAAATACACATTTTAGGGATAAAGGGGCATCGTGTTTACAACTATTAAACAGTTTGGATACACGCACACACACAAACACACACAATCACACACACACCCCTGCAGGGTTTCTCAACCCGGGCATTGCAGACATTTTGGGCCAGACCATTCTGTGTGGGGGCAGGGGATGGGGGGGAGGGTTTCTGGGCATCCTAAGATGTTAAGCAGCATCACTGGCCTCTACCTTATGGATGCCCGTATCACCCATCCCCCCGAACTCAGGTGTGACAACAAAGCTGTCTCCAGGCATTGCCAAAGGGGGACAAAATCCCTTCCTATTAAGAACGAAAGAGCCAGAAAGTGTGGTAAAATATTAACAACCTCAATTTTTGTAACATTCCTATAAACATGAAATAATTTCTATATAAAAAGTTCAAAATAGGGGCGCCTGGGTGGCTCAGTTGGTTAAGCGACTGCCTTCGGCTCAGGTCATGATCCCAGGGTCCTGGGATCGAGTCCCGCGTTGGGCTCCCTGCTCAGCGGGAAGCCTGCTTCTCCCTCTCCCACTCCCCCCACTTGTGTTCCCTCTCTCGCTGTGTCTCTGTCAAATAAATAAATAAATAAAATCTTTAAAAAAAAAAGTTCAAAATAAATAAAATTCTATCAGCACTTATAATCTAAATAAAAGGCAGAAAGAAAAGACCTTGCCAGGTTACCAGCTCTCTGTCTCCACCCCAAAGGCCCTAATTCCCTTTGCTCCCAGGTCCTGGATCCCCCAAGTGAGTATTCACTGCGTGTCAGCCCGCTGGACCTTCCAAACAAATGTGGGCTCCTAGAAGCCCCCGCCCTGAGGAGGGTGCTGGTGCGCCCAATCCACAGATGGGGAGCCCCAGGCCCTGCAGCTCCAACTGGGGCGGGGGGGGGCCTTGAGCCCAGTGCGCAGCCTCCTCTGTGGACCTGCTCCTTTGCTACCTGCCCCCACCCCAGCAATGGCACATCTTCTCCCAGCCTCCACCCAGCACCACGTGGACCCCCTTGCAGAAAATCGAAGGTTAACCATCGCCTGGGCGTCTTTTTTTTATCCTCCTTTCCCAAGGGGGGTTGGGCAAAGTTGCCTTTCAGACGTTTCCAAGTCAGCAGATTTTACCTCCTGCCTTCGCCTTACAATCTGTGGTTATTCTGAATCAAACTGGCTAGCTGCCATTCGGAGCAAATTGGTTATCCGGGGCAGGGAGCGGGGGGGAATACCCCCAAACTTTTAAATAAATAAATAAATAAATAAATAAATAAATGAACTAACAAACAAATAGGCCAAGGAAGACAGTGGTGGAGGAGGAGTGGGGGACAGAAGAAAAGTACATTGCACAAATGCAAATTGGAATTATTTAAAAATTAAAAGTTACTTTAAATTATTTAACCTAATTACCACCCAACTCTCCCAGGGAGACAGCCGCTTGTGTTCTTTTTTTTTTTTATGATTTTATTTATTTATTTGACAGAGAGAGATACAGTGAGAGAGGGAACACAAGCAGGGGGAGTGGGAGAGGGAGAAGCAGGCTTCCCGCTGAGCTGGGAGCCCGATGCGGGGCTCGATCCCAGGACCCTGGAATCATGACCTGAGCCGAAGGCAGACGCTTAACGACTGAGCCACCCAGGTGCCCCCAGCCGCTTGTGTTCTGTTGAGCAGAGAGGATAAAGCAGAATCCTCTGGCAGGGGAGAGGGGAGGCCAAGTGAGTCAAATGCTCAAAACACCTGTGTGTCTGGGGTGCTGAGCGGGAGGGAGGCAGTGATACCCCCCGCAGTGAGAAAGGGAAGTTCGAGAAACATAATTAATGTGGGCATCACATTTCATCGTTTACAAAGCACTGTCTCGTTGTTTTTTTTTTTTTTTTATTTAATCCTCACACCCACCCCAGGGCTCCGCACTGTAATCCCCCTGGTAGGCCCAGAATGGCAAAGGCCAGGAAGGGCTCGGCCCAAGGTCACAAAGCTAGGGAACAATAAACCCAAACCCGGGCCTGGAGCCCTGCGCTCCTGCACAAAGATGCGCTGAGGCCCTTTTCTCTCCCTGCTCTGCTGGGCCAACTTCCAGGGGGACCACTGAAGGGGACAGCAGGAGCTGGGGGCCTCCAGTCAGACAGACCCCAGTTCAGATCCCGCCTCTGCTTGCTTCTGCCCTGAGTGATTCTGGGAAAGAAACTTCACCTCCCTGAGCCTCTTTCCTCATGGGGAAGAGGAGGATGAGAGGATGATCCTCACCTGGCAAGACTCTTGAGAGGGTTGCAAGAGACAGTGCAGCTAAGACACCTGACACTTAGTAGGTGCTCAATGATTGGGGCCCTTAATGGCTCCAAGGAACAACTAGGGAAGTCAGGGTCATTAAATGTCCATCCTACCGGTGAACTGTTAGTCCCAGTAATTCTCAACCAGGCTGCACATTGGAATCATCACGAAGCTTTGAAAATTCCCAAAGCCCATGTGGGTCCCCAGAGCAAGCAAATTGGAATCTCAGCCTGTTTAAGGCCCTCTGGGTGATTCCAACGTGAAGCCATGGTCGAGGACCTTTATGATACTCTGTCTCCATTTAGGATATACACATGAAGGTACACATTACTCTGTAGCTAGTAGGATTCGGGGTAGACACTAAGTGAAGCTTTTCTAAAGGGTTCTAGAAGGCAGATGCAAGGAATAGTGTAGAATGTCCCTCTGTGGGGATTGGCAAGAGCAGCCTTTGGTGACTGAGGAAGAGCTTTCCAGAGGCCTTCCTCCAACATGTATGCAACCGAACTGAGCAAGGTCCCAGGTAGGTAGGATGGGCAAGGAGTGAGGGGAAAGAGGGAGTACATAGCACCGTTCAAAATGCCAGATAGCCACCTGTCAGAAATCCTTGCCCACCTGAGACCCCCAGAGGGACATTCCAGATGATCTGACTGTTCCAACCAACTTGGGATCTCAGGACATGCACACCATCCCCAGAGTGACTCCATTCCCCCACCCTGCATGGCACACTGAGATTCACAATACACCCTACACAGGCCCTGGGCACTACCCAGAACTTCAATTTCCTTTCTATTAATCCAGGAAGGGTCTAATTTGCATGTAATTTGCATAAATTTGCTTGTTTCCATTTAAGAAATACCCCAACTCCAAGCAGGTGAGATAAAATAAATTGGCTTATTTATTGTCCCTCCTGCTGCAATTGTATTCCAACCTAACATCTTGCGAGTGTTCACAGGGGAGATTTTTAACACTGCCGCCTGGAGAGGACCTGCTGATGGGGATGAAGACAGCCTGGCTGGACTTCCAGGGAGAGAGGAGTCGACGTTTCTTCCCCCAAATCAGGCCAGGGCTGATGGAGGGCTGCCTCAGAAGGAGGACCAGAGCACTGTCACTGTTTTTACCATAAACCCCCCAAAATAGCAAACCCTGTGTTGCTGTCCTGTCTTGCAGTGGGGACCACATTTCCTGTCTGAGCCCAGGCTGGAGGAAAGCCTGCTCTTCAAAATGGTCATTTTATTTATTATAGACACACTGTCAAGGCCAAAGCACAAAGGATTCAGCTGACTTGTAAGGTCCCTCCTGACGCTAAGCTCTTACACAGGGGTTTCAATTGATGCTTCGCATCACATAGTTGAGTGGAAAAATCCATTATGTTAACAGTTGGCACCAGAATTCCTTAGGGAGGGAACTGTCTCTAGGGGGAGGAAAGCCTTTGATGTACCCCTTGTGGGGCCTGGAAGCTGAGGGTCTGAGATCACTGAAGCCAGCCAGCCAACCACAGAGGGGTGCCGTGGGGACGACACCATGAAGCAGGTGCTACAGAGAGGGAAGACCACAGTCTGCTTTACTCCTTCTAGAATGGAGAAAGGCTAGATGAGATGAGGCCTAGGAGTGACGGGGGACAGGAGGGGTGGGGAGAGGCCCTGAGGTCAAGATGGCTTCAGACCGAGCCATCAACCCAGTCCAGGTGACCCCTATACCAACCACTGTCAGGTCGCAGAAATCTGGAGGAGAGCATGCGCGTGGCATTGGAGCATCTCTTCCCTAGATCACTAGGATCTGGGAGACTCCAGCTGATGCCTGGGTTACACTCTTAACAAGGAAACCTACTAAACAGTAGCTCAACAAATGTTGGGGCGCTTACTCTGAAAAGGGCATTCTGCTAAAATCTTCATAGCAATCCTAGGATATAGGCTTTAGAACTGTTCCAGTCTACAGAGGAGAAGGTTGGGGCTCCAAAAGGCTGCATGATTTGCCCAAGGTCACATGACTAGAAGTCACCAGGGCTAGGATTTGCCTCCACTTGTAAGGCTCCGAACCACCACATTACACCAGAGAAGCCTCTCAGCCATCCTGTAAAGCAGGGAAGACCAGCATGGTTAGGGACGAGTTTCAGTGACCCTAAGTGACTCAGCTAAGAACACTGGCTGGCAGGTGAAGCCTTCTGACCTCAGCGTGGGCCCTTTCCACTGTACTACCCTCGACCTCCTTAAATATTACAAATATCAAATGCGCCTACGATTTGGTACTAGCTGTTCATTTGGCAAAATGGCATTTGGACGTGGCGTGATGGAGAGAGGGCTTTGGTTCAAGAAGACCTACGTTCCGATCCCTGCTCTGTCACTCTCTAGCTGCATATACCATGTGACAAGTTACTTCATCTCCCTGACCCCCAGTTTCCTCATCTGCAAGACAGGGGAGACCTCCTGTCCACAGGCCTCAGAGGATAATGAGTGTAAAGGATTTTGAGGTACAAGGCAGAGCCCTGAGCCCCCAGGAGAGAGACAAGTTTAGACAGGGGGAAAGAGGGAAGGGAAAGACTCAGTGTGACATCCCTCACCTACCCACCAGGCTCATCGGAACATTTCTAGCTCTCTCAGGGGGCACCCCAACCCCCCATGCCCTCCAGTGCTCCTCGTCAGAAGGCCATTTTCCACTCCTCCAAGTGGCCTCAATCCTAATATCTCTCCCCTTTGAGCAGGAAAGCATGGTGCAACGCCCCAGTGCGTCTCTGCCAGTCTCCCACCCTGCACCCAGCTCCCTGGGAGCTATTGCTAGAGCCCATTCATAGCTCCCTGTCTTCAAAGGAGGAACAGCTGTTTGTTTTCTCCTCTGCTTCTTGATCCAAAGAAAGACCCAAAGGCTAAGGATTGGTGCTTCCAGAAACAATTAAATGGCTCACAGCTTCCCTCACCCAGAAGAAAGGAGTTGGCTTTGGAAATGAACACCCAAGCTTTTCACATCCTGATGGAAGGACAGAGGCATAAATCAGTCACCACCAACAACTACTAGTTCCATTTCACAGAGAAGGCAGCCGTGCCCCCAGAAATGCCAGTCTGATGGGGGAGACACAGCCTCTGCCCCCAGAGAGTTCCCTGTCTGATGAGGGAGACATGGCCCTGCCCCTGGGAGCTCCCTGTCTGATGGGGGAGACACAGCCCCTGCCCCCAGGGAGCTCCCTGTCTGATGGGGGAGACAGGGCCCTTGCCCCCAGGGAGCGCCCTGTCTGATGGGAGAGTCACAGCCCCTGCGCCCAGAGAGCCCTCTCTCTGCTGCAAGACATGCATCTGCTGCCCTAGGAACACACCATGCTAGACAGGAAAACCCAGTGCTTGCCCTCAAAGAGCTATCAACCTGAGGACGGAGCCTCAGTGTGCACCGCCCCATTGGAGGTATCCCCAGTCTGAGGGAGGTTCCTAACCCCAAAGATAATATAATCCAGGGATTCTTATAAGACATTAGCCAAGCCAGAAATATAGAGGGAGAGTGCTGGGTCTTTTAGAAAGAAGTAGAAATGAAGGACAGATGGAAGAAGGAGAATGAAGGAGAGACAGGAAGATAAGCCGGTGCCTCGCTAAACTGTAACTCAGCTTTCTGGAGGCAAACATGGCCTGCAACCTCCCTGTCCGCTGCTCCTACTCTGTTCTTCAGACGGGCACATGGACCTCTCATCCCACCAAATGAGCTAGTTCACCAGGAAACACACCTTCATTTGAGTGGACGAGCGTCAGTGTTCATCTGAAAGAGAAAAGAGTGCTGGGATGCTATACAGCACGGCCACTACACACAGATACACACACACACACACACACACACACGCGTGCGTGCACACACACCAGCCCCGCCGGGGGACACCCTGGAAGTTGAAGGGGTTGGGATGCTTGAGAGGGGCAGGTACACGTGGGAGGGGCGCAGAATATTGGTGCTCTTCAGTCTCCTCAAATTTCACGTCAACCAAGGTGCTCCCGTGAGGACCACATCTGGGTCTGCCCACCATTTTCCTGACCCCTTTAAAATCACAAGTGTTTCCTTCCCAGACCCCTGGAGTCCCTGTGACTATTGAAGATGCCCATCCCCCCCTGCCTGGGTGATGGGAGCTTCCTGCAGGGGAGGCTCTCGGGAGCCCACCCCACCCCATCACGGCGCGCCAGCAACTGAGGAGGACCCTGACACATAAGCCCAGTTCCCTCACTCCAAGGATGGAGACCCTGCAATGCGATCCCCATTGCAGAGCTCCCCCTGTGATCAGACTGAATTCGACTCCATGTGAAACCACCTGCCAGGGCTCTCAGTGAATCACCCGCAAACGCCTCCCTGTGTCCAGCTCTGCGTCCGTGGAGCCTGCCCCGAGGTACCAAGGAAATAAAACGTGGAGTCAGAAAAGCTGGCTTCAAACCCTACCTTCTTAACGGGCAAGATACTTAACTTCCCCAAGCCTCAGTTTCCTCGTCTTTAGAATGGGAGTGATAATAATAATAAGGTATGAGACTCCAATAAAATCAGGAAAGAAGTCTGTTACCTGCTAGGAAGCCCTATGAGCAAGACTGTGGTGTGGTGATCAGTAGAGCCTTTGGGAGAGCGCTGGGGGTAGAAACCCATCCACAATACCCATCCCACCAAGGGCCTATTCATTACCCCGCCAGAGGGGCTGTTCCATGGGTCAGCACCAAGACAGTCGTGAGGACATCCCCAAACACTACATCCTTCCCTGGATCACCAGCACAAACCAGACAATCCCTGGATCAATATAAATCCTAAATGCATTTCTATTTCCAGATTAGTATCATACGTTAATACATTATCAGTAGACAAGGGTAGGGCCTATGCTAAATATATCGTTTTAACATTTCATGAAGACCCTTTGGTACTTTTGGTTATGGAAAAAATCTGTTCTTTTACTCCAAAGCCATTACGATTCCGTATGTTGTAACCCATCCTCCCTCAGCTGTTCACGGTCCCGAGCTAAAGCAGATTCATTTTGTTAATATGGCTGCCCCCTGGGGCGCCAGGGTGGCTCAGTCGGTCAAGCGTCTGCCTTCGGCTCAGGTCATGGTCCCAGGGTCCTGGGATCAAGCCCCATGTCGGGCTCTCTGCTCAGCATGGAGCCTGCTTCACCCTTTCCCCTGCTTGTGCTCTCTCTTAAATACATACATACATACATACATACATACATACATAAATAAAATCTTAAAAAAATATATATGGCTGCCCTTATTCCATACCCAATGACTCCCTTAGCCTCTTCAGAAGTTTTTCATTTCATTCATTCTTTTGTGCAACAAAAGTCTGGTAAGCACCTACTACGGCAGCGTGTTAAGCACAAGAGGTACAGTATTAAGCAAAGTAGGTGTCACCTGGCTTCCCCCAAAGGCAGAGCCTGAGCCAAAGGCATGCATGCAGGTAGTCTAACTGGGAGGCGATCCCAGAGGGTAGGAGACAGGGACAAGAAGAGTGAGAGGAGAGACCAACGACACGAGGACTCACTGTCGAGTTGGCCAACACGATACGCAGCTGGGCTCGCTCTGCTGGGACTCCTGAGGAGCAGCTCAGACGTGTCTACCCAGAAAATGAAACGGAGAAATATTTATCCATCACCATCATCTCCACTGTCTAGGGACAGCCACACTGGTGTCACCTCCTCTGCAATTCCACATTGGTATGTGGGTTCTGCTTGGGGTCTCTCATCTCAGTGTCAGAAAAGTCCTGGGGCAGGAAGCCAGAGGCCTGGGGCTGAGTCAAGGTGAGACCCTGTCAGATCACCCCTGTGCAAAGCAGGTCAAGGCCTGCGTGGAACTAGCTGCCACAGTGGGGGGCCGGAGTAAGATGCAGCCATGAGAGGCTATGAGCTGAGGCCCAAGAGGTACCAGTGTAAGCTGTGAGTGACAGAAGGAAGAGGAGCTCACCAGAGATAGGTGAGTGGCAAGAAGCGCTTTCCAAGCAGAGAAAATGTGCAAAGGCCCTGAGGCCGGAGGGAACATAGAGTGTTCAGAACACTAAAAGGCCAGTGTAGCTGGCGCTCAGGGGGAGAACCAGTGGTGGGAGATGAGGCTGGGAAGGCAGGAAGGTGCCAGACAATTTCGGCCCATATTAAGGAGCTGGAAATTATCCCAAGAGAGATGGGAGCTACTGAAGGGTTTCAAGCAGGTATAGAGAGAGGTTCATTAAGAAATTTGTGTTTAGGGGCTCCTGGGTGGCTCAGTCGGTTAAGCATCTGACTCTTGGTTTCGGCTCAGATCTTGATCTCAGGGTTCTGAGACTGAGCCCCACGTTGGTAAGAAAGGACTTGGTAGGCTGCCTCAGTGGTCCCGGACCCTTCCCAGCTTCACCTGTCCCTCCTGTGTTCTTGACATTATTCGTAAACTTTGATCCTGGGTAAGGTTCCTGAGTCATGAAAGTCTTATCTGATCATTCAATGTTTTGTGTCCTCTCAGCAGTCTCATCTCCAGCTTCATTAAATGCCAATTTTCTCTGCCTTTCAGGCCATTGTCTCTCACAGCACTTATGTTTTTACGTTCCAACTATATCTGTAAAGTCTCCAAAATTCCTTTGTCCTTGACTGCATCCTAATGGGTAGCTCAGAGACCCACATCCTACCAGCCCAGCAGGAGTTCAACGTCTCCTCTGGTGAGGACGCATTTTATAAATTCCCCCTGGGCCCTTCCCCTCGACAAGGCCTCCAGGTTTCTAGAAATCGTGCCCATAGAACAAGTTACATTTACCAAGAAATAATTAAAATAGTTTTGCCAACTTTAAATTAATCAAAGACATTCATAACTACGAGTCAAGAGCTTCTGACCAGCGTGAAGCTACCTACCATGTGAACTTGACAGCATTTCAGATGAAAGCAGAGAAAAACGGTCGCAACATGGATAAATGTTGAACAGGAGATGGGAGGAGGATTCTTTTTGAAATTTTGGAAATACTTCTTAAAGGGATCCCAGGTTGGAAACCACTGCTATATATATATTCCTTTATTCTCATTCACTTTGTTCCTCATCTACCATTCCTGTGACCCTTCATAAAGCTCTTCGATTTTCCCCAGTTTATTTGCTCCCACCCTAGTACTTCCCCACCCATGTGATCTTAATGTCAGCAGCAAGCCTGAAGCTCACCATGAATATTGATTTTCAAATCCCATGTAAAAATGCAAATAACTGTCTCAGGAGTAACCCAGTGGGTGTGACTGTGAACCCCCCCCCCCCGCCATGGGCCCTTTTCTCTCCACCTGGATGCCCTCATAGCTTTGGGCCCCAGCAACCCTCTGTGTGGACCCAAGCTCAGCTTCCCATCCCTCTCTAGCCGGTATTCTCCAAAAGGAGGTAAACAAATAGATCCATGGTAAGCGAGGAGAAAAAAATTAAATCTTCTATTTGTATTACTTTATCGAGAAGGAAAAAATCTTTATTAAATACATAGTGTACATGGATAAGCAGCACATGTATATACATTATTAACCAATTTACACATATTGGAATGGAACTCAAAACTGTTCTTATGAAGAGCAGTGACAATCCAAAAAATGTAGATGTCACTGCTGAAAATATTCTCCCCATCCCCTCCCCTCTTCCCCATGCCTCCTATCCTCCCATCTCCAGTCCTACTGCCCTGGGTATTTTTCTAGCTGTCACCTCCCTCAAATCTCCACTCTTACCATCTGCTTCAGACCTCTGGCTTGCTCTCTGCCCAGTCTCCTGGACTCCTTGTGTACTCATCGGCCATCACCTGGGCCTGCACCCTGCTACCCAGGTGGGTTCCAGAGGCTCCCGTGCCCAGACCTGGCTCCCGGACCCTCAGCGCAGCTCAGAGCCCTGGGTCTCTACTTACATGGGTAATTGTAGAGTTGGGACACATCAACAGTATAATAATATCACTTGAAATGTTACATAATGTAGTCCAAACTAGAAAGAGTCTAAATACCTACCAGGAGGACTTTGGAGAAAAAAATTATGGTATATCTACAAAATGGTCTATTATGCGGCCATTAAAAATATATTGTCTAGAAATTTTTGATAACATGGGGAAATTCTCAAGCTATACAATCAAGTGCAAAAGCAGGCCTCAAAATCTACATAAAGTGTATTCTGTCCAAAGGAAACATACAAATGGCCAAGAGATATGTGAAAAGGTGCTCAACATCACTAATTATTAGGGAAATGCAAATCAAAACCACAATGAGATACCACTTCATATCTGTCAGAATGAGTATCATCAAAAAGACAAGAAATAGCAAATGTTGGCAAGGCTGTGGAGAAAATGGAGCACTGTTGGTGGGAATGCAAACTGGTGCAGCCACTGTGGAAAACAGTATGGAGGTTCCTCGAAAATTTAAAAATAGAACTACCCTATGACCCAGCAATTCCATCATTTCTGGGTATTTATCCAAAAGAAATGAAAACACTAACTTGAAAAGCTATCTGCACCCCCATGTTCATTGCAGCATTGTTTATAATAGCCAAGACACTGAAACAACCTATATGTCCATAAATGGATGAATGGATAAAGATGTGTGATGAAGATACACACACACACACACACACACACACTGGAATAGTATGCAGCCAAAGAAAAGAAAGAAATCCTGCCATTTGCTACAGTGTGAATGGACCTTGGGGGCATTATGCTAAGTGAGATAAGTCAGAAAAAGACAAATACTGTATGACATCTCTTATATGTGGAATCTTAAAAAAAAAAAGAATTCATTGATACAGAAAACAGATTTGTAGTTACTAGAAACAGAAGGTGGGTGGGGGTGGGCAAAATGAGTGAATTGGTCAAAAGGCACAAATTTCCAGTCATAAGATAAGTAAGTTCTGGGAATGTAATGTACAGCATGGGGACTGTAGTCAACAGTGCTGTATTGTGTATTTGCAACTTAACACTGTATTATATACTTGAAAGTTGCTAAGAGAGTAGAACATCAAAGCACTCATCGCAAGAAAAAAATTGTAACTATGAGAGGTGATGGACGCTAATTAAACTTCTTGTGGTTATCATTTTGCAATATAAACATGTATCAAATCATTATATTGTATACCTAAAACCAATACAATGTTGCATGTCCATCATATCTAATTAAAAAATAAAGAAAACCAGATCAGAAGGCATTCTTTTTCTTTTTTTTTTTTTTAAGATTTTATTTCTTTATTTGACAGAGAGAGACAGCGGGAGAGGGAACACAAGCAGAGGGAGTATCAGGCTTCCCGCCGAGCAGGGAGCCCAATGTGGGGCTCGATCCCAGGACCCTGGGATCATGACCTGAGCTGAAGGCAGACTCCTAACGACTGAGCCACCCAGGTGCCCCCAGAAGGCATTCTTCAGCTAGGATATAAGAAACATGTAAACTCTGACCAGCAGACAGTTTTTCAAAATAATCTCAATCTCCAGGTATATATAGTCAATGGCAAAAAAAAAAATTCATATTTTTCCAGAATGTAAATTCGCTTCTCTGCTCACTGGGTTTCAGAGTATAAATTTTATTAATAGAAGTACCTGCCAAGGGTCAGGTTCTAAGAGACGTATTATAGTTTACATCACTTCCTGAAAAAAAAAAAAGCGTAATCAACATAATATGCAAACATGAGGTAGGCCCTGATTTATGGAATCATGGCTGATTTTGGTTCTCTATACATTTCTGGGTTTTTCTAGTTTTCTATGAAGAGCAAGTTTTACTTTTACAAAAAATAAAACAGAATCAAACAGTATTTTTCTTATGAAAGCTCATACCATTAATCTAAAGACTGTTTTGAATATCTGAATTGTATGTACTGATTCCTGCTTGCTTACATTTTTCTTACCCCTTGTGAAAACCTCTAGGGGGTAATTGGGTATTATTTCTTCTAGAGAAATGGTGCTTCTTTTCCTGGGTAGTTCTTCTCTCTAGGAAGTTAGGGATCTTACTTCTTATCATCAGTTACGCTCCCCGCACCTTAGTTCCAGAGCCCCCAGAAGACTAGTGACTGAGCTCAAATTAGC
The DNA here is from genome assembly GCF_002201575.2 of Neomonachus schauinslandi. Lineage (NCBI taxonomy): Eukaryota > Metazoa > Chordata > Mammalia > Carnivora > Phocidae > Neomonachus > Neomonachus schauinslandi. The sequence goes on from NC_058411.1 coordinate 104,593,990, forward strand.
CAGCAAAGGGGCCGTGACATAGCCCCCAATCCCCGTCTCCCCTGGCATCCAGACAAACGCATTATAGCTCCAACAGGAAGGATTGAGGTTAGACAAAGGCAGAAGTTGCCTCTTGGCATGGTGGTTAAACCACAAAGTGGGGAGACTCCTTTCTCCAGGGAAGTCAGGGATGGGCAGGGTAAGAGCAGGCCTCCTTGGGACCTCTTTGCAGCCCAAGGACCCCAGTGTGCCTCCCTGGAGTCCCGGGTAGGGTCTGGTCCCCAGGGATTACTGCTGAGATCCAAGGCATCCCTCAAACTCCCCACTGCCAAACAGAAGTGTTTAGACACAAACCCGAGACCAGCTGGCTGGGCTGACCCTGCGTGCACCCCTCATCTGGGAGGGGGCTGTGGTCAGGACCAAATGGCCTCCATGCCACTCGGGATCAGAAGGGTCTCTGAAGGGACAGCCCCCGATGCCCAACGACAGGCCTGGAACAGAAGCTCTCACACCTCGGGGAAACCCCAGTGACGTCCACACTTCTCACTCACCCACCCTAACCCCAGTCCATCCAAACTCCTCCCCGGCTTCTTCCTCCCGGCCTTAGCCTGAGTAACACGGCCCCCTTCCTCCATTCCGTGCCCCCTGCTCCCCACCTCGGCCTCCAGGCTGCATGTGGGGCTGGGGAGGCCGAGGGGGGCGCCCCAGCCCGCCGCCGCTGCTCTCAGAGCCGCAGAGGGTAGGAGGCAACATGCGTCCAGACCCGGCCATTATCCCAGTGTGGGGAGAGGCGGGGCTTTACCCAGTGTCCAGAAAGAGGAATGACAGATAGGGGCCAAAGCCATGGTAAGTGCTGAGACCCTAATATACACACACGCACACGTGCACACGCACATCACAGACACACACCACACACATACACATGCCCTGCACACATTAGAGCAATCAACACCCAGCGCCGGCTTGGCAGCCCATTCGGACCCCTGTGTTTTTACAGTGAAATATTTAGTAGCAATGAAGAGCAATCATGTCCGCCGTGAGTGGGCCCTACAGCACTCATCGCTAAGGTCAAGTTCCATTCTCCTCAGCAGCAGCCACTCAGCCGGAGTGAGGAAGGGGGCAGTGCTCCGGCCCCTGCTGCTGGCCTGGCAGACTGCTCCCAATCTCCCACCACTCTCAAGGCCTGGCTCTCCCTAGGCCCCGTGCACCTGCCTCTGGCATCCCGCACACCCTGTCCCCCCCCCCCCTCCCCCCCCCCCCCCCCCCCCCCGGCCAGCCTCTCTCGGCCCTTTGTCAGCAGCAACACCTCAGTCCCCAGCCAGCAACCCGACAGAGAATTCTGAGGAAATCCTTTCCTTTCTGGAAGCTGCCCTTTGTGCCTGTGGCTGGGTTTCCTTCAGTACTGACTGCCCAGCAGGTCTGCGCCCTCCTCCGCTAGAGCTCTGGTCCCCAGGGGGATGTGAGCATCCCGTCAGAGGGACACGGCCGGGCCCTGCTCGCACCGAAGCAGGGGTATGAAGAACACGTGAATGGTAACAGGAAGGACACCACTCTCTTTCAGCCTTGCTGACCTGGCCCTTCTACCCTCAAGGGCCTAATAGAACTCACCAGAGGCATCTGGCCACGTGAAACAGCGCTATTCCCCGACCCCACCCAGCCAGCACCTCTCTTGGCTGGGGAAAGCCCTGTCCTCAGTTCACACCTCAGGGAGAGGGGCTGCTGGAGTCTTAGCCCCCAAACATCAGCCCCAGTCCCCCCTGCCTCTCTGCCAGCAAACCCACAGCACCTCTGCTTTGCTCCTTTGCCTTCTGCAAAGCTCCACCTGCGTGAGCCTGTGCGCCCCGCCGCTCTCTGGTGGGGCAGCAGCAGAGACCATGGTAGAGGTCAGAGGTCAGAGCGCTGACCCATTGGATCCGAGGGCCTGCCCCCCCTGCAGGCCACTGCACCCTATTTATAGAACATGATCAGTCCTCCGCAGCAGAGGGGGAAAATCACTTTGATTTGCACCTACCACGGTCTGCTTGCTCAAGAGACCTCAGGAGTCCACTTTTGTTCTTTCATTTGGAACTGGCGAATAGAGGGGGAGCGGGGCATCCAGGTCAGACTCTGGGGTCCCAGCGGAGAAACTGGTGCACAAAGCCTCAGTCATCCTCAACGCAGACTATGAGTGCGGGCAGGGTGACCTCTCAGATCCCCTCCTGTGCCACAACTTGGCCTCCTTACAAGAAGGAGGTGATCCCCAGGAGCACTCTGACCCCAGAGGGAAACTGAGCCAGGCAGTGCCAGCTATGATCCAAGCACCTCTACAACTTCCCCCTCGCCCCGCCCAAATTAACCTAAATGAGACCCTACAGAGCTTAGAAGCAACCACCCAAATCAAATAGGACAAAGAGACCACACAAGCAATGCAGTGATGCGTGATTCTTAACTGGAGCTTGGTTTGGGGAAAAAATGGTTATAAGAGACATTTGGGGGACAATAGAGAAAGCTTTCATATGGACTGGGTATTAAAAAATGTTAGGAGGGGCGCCTGGGTGGCTCAGTTGGTTAGGTGACTGCCTTCAGCTCAGGTCATGATCCTGGAGTCCCGGGATTGAGTCCCACATCGGGCTCCCTGCTCGGCAGGGAGTCTGCTTCTCCCTCTGACCCTCCTCCCTCTCATGCTCTCTGTCTCTCATTCTCTCTCTCGCAAATAAATAAAAAATCTTTAAAAAAAAATGTTAGGAAATTACTGGGGTTCCTGGGTGGCTCAGTCGGTGAAGCATCTGCCTTCAGTTCAGGTTATGATCTCAGGGTCCTGGGACCGAGCCCCATATCCGGCTCTACACTCAGTGAGGAGTCTGTTTCTCCCTCTCCCTTGGTCCCTCTCCCCTCTTGTGATTTCTCTCTCTCTCAAATAAATAGGTAAAATCTTGAGGGGGGGCGGGAGGAAAGGATGTTTGGAAATTACTAATTTTGCCAGTTGTGATAATGTTCTTGTGATTATGCAGGAAAATGTGCTTATTTTTGGAGTTGTATGCTGACATGGTTAGGAGTGAATATCATGATGTTGTAATTTACTTTAAAATTATTCTGCAAAAAAAGATCATAGATGAAGGAAGTATACAAAAACATTAACGATTGTTGAATGTTGGTCATGGTATATGGATTTTTAATTGTACTATTCTTTCCACTTTTCTATTCCTCGGAAGATTTTCATAATAAAAAGTTAAAACAAAACAAATCAAAAAACAAACACTTTTTTTAAAAAGGAAGAGTCACAAAGAATGTTTCCCAGCCTTGGGGTGCCAGGGGCAAACTCAGATTTTAGCTACTCAATGAGTTCTAGTAGAAAGGGCTCATGCACTGAAGTCAGAGAGGCTCAGTTCAAGGCCAGCATGGCCCCTCCTATCTGTATGAACAGATCTTCTTTCAGCCTCAGGTTTTTTGGATTTTTTTTTAGAGAGAGAGAGTGTATGTAGGCACGCACCTGTGTGTGCATGGGGTTGGGTGGGGGGGATGAAGAGGAGGGACAGAGGGAGAGGGAGAATCTTAAGCAGGCTCCACACCCAGCATGGAGCCCAATGCAGGGCTTGATCTCAAGACCCTGAGATCATGACCTGAGCCAAAATCAAGAGTCGGATGCTTAACCAACTGTGCCACCCAGGTGCCCCTAGCCTCAGCTTTTTCTTATATGTAAAGCAAATATATTAAAACTATCCTCACCAAGTTCTGAGAACTCAATGAATTTTTACATGTGGAAGTGTATAATAACATCCAGTGGGTCCTCAATAAACATTCATTCTTGTCCTTTCTCTTCATCTCACCTACTTGGTAAGAGAGTCAGTCTAGCATGAGGCAGCAAGATGCAAAACTTAAGGATTTCCACTTCCCAGAAGATAATGAAAATGCACTGTCCCCTATTCCTCCTGCTGGGTCCAACTAAAAACTCTGGACATTATATGTAAAACAATCATAAGAAGACTGGGAATGCTGGAAGGAGGAAGCAGGCCAACTAGGGACCTCAAGATCTCACATGAGGGTGACTTCCCTGGGTTTTTAAAAGACAGTTTAAATCTATTTTTGTTTGCAACTTCTGCATCAAGCAAGAATTATAAATCTGTGTTGATGGGCACACAATGTATAAAGATATAATTTGTATGACAAATAACAGCACTAAAGAGAGAGAGAGAATGGAGTTATGCAGAAATAAAGTTTTGCATACCATTGAAATGAAGTTGATATTAAACACTATATTATAAATAAGAAGGTTATAGGGATGAAAATGACACAAGGTTTCTACACTTCACTCAAACTGGTAAAATGACACCAGAAAACTGTCATAAGTTATGTCTACATAATGAAATACCTTGAGCAACTCCTAAAAAAGGCTATACAAAGATATACACACAAAAACACCATAGATAAATCAAAATGAATTTCTAAAAAGTGTTTAAGTAACCTCCAGAAGGCAGGAAAAAGAAAATAGAGAAATGAGAAATAGAAACAAACAAAAAACAAAATGAAATGATAGACTTAAGACCTAAGAAATCAATAATTATATTAAATGTAAATGGCCTAAATACACCAATTTAAAGAGACTGGGGGGAAAAAAAAAAAAGGTGGCAGGGAGATTGAGATTGGCAAAGTGGTTTAAAAAACATGCCCCAACTAGAGCGGCTAAAATTAAAAATAGTGACAACACCAAATTCTGGCAGGAATGTAGAGAAACTATGACTAATATATAACTTGTGATAAAATAAAAGGGTAGAGCCACTCTGGAAAACAGTTTGGCAGTTTCCTTAAAAACTAACCATGCAGAGAAATGAAGACATGTTCACACAAAATCTAGCCAAGAATATTTAAAGCAGCTTTATTCATAATAGCCCAAAACTGGAAACAACCCAGATGTCCTTCAGTGGGTGAAGAGTTAAACTGTGGTACATCTATTCCGTGGAATATTACTAAGCAATAAAAAGGAACAAACTATGAAATTCAACAACGATTGTTGAATGTTGGTCATGGTATATTGGTATATGAATGGTATATGAATCTCCAGAGAATTATACTAAGTGAAAGAAAAAAAAAATCACAAAAGGCTGCATATTGTAGGATTCTGTGAAATGACAAAATGATAGAAATGGAGAACAGATTAGTCATTGCCTGGGGTTAATGGGGTTATTGGCTGGTGGTGCAAAGGAAGTGGGTGTGACTATAAAAGAGCAACATCCTTGTGGTGATGCAAATGTTTTGTATCTCGACTGTACCAATGTCAATATCCTGGCTGTGATATTGTACTATAATTTTGCAAGATGTTACCATTGGAGGGGCGCCTGGGTGGCTCAGTTGGTTAAGCGACTGCCTTCGGCTCAGGTCATGATCCCAGGGTCCTGGGATCGAGTCCCACATCGGGCTCCCTGCTCTGCGGGAAGCCTGCTTCTCCCTCTCCCACTCCCCCTGCTTGTGTTCCCTCTCTCGCTGTGTCTTTCTCTGTCAAATAAATAAAATCTTTAAAAAAAAAAAAAAAGATGTTACCATTGGAGGTAACTGACTAAAAGATATTATTTCTTTTTTTTTTTAAGATTTTATTTATTTATTTGACAGAGAGAGAGAGACAGCAAGAGAGGGAACACAAGCAGGGGGAGTGGGAGAGGGAGAAGCAGGCTTCCCGCTGAGCAGGGAGCCCGATGCGGGGCTCGATCCCAGGACCCTGGGATCATGACCTGAGCCGAAAGCAGACGCTTAACGACTGAGCCACCCAGGCACCCCTAAAAGATATTATTTCTTACAATTGTATGCACATCTACAAGTATCTCAAAATAGGAATTTAATTCAAAAAAGAAATTAAGGAGGCACTCAATTTCAGTGTCGTGCAAGTACAGGGTTGTCACCTGAGGGTGAGCACCTCCTTAGGTGTGGACCTTAGGGGTCTCACTTACCTCACTCTGGTCCCAGCCCTGCCTGGGAATGATGCCTTCTCAGATCCACTCGGAGAATTCTAGAACCAGAGGACCAAAATTTGGTCCCTGAAGGGGCCACCCACATCCCAAACACCCCAGTCCAACTATGTTGTGACGTGGAACTGTGGCTGTATGGGGAATACCAGGTAAGAAGGTAGTGGGATGATCCACTGCACTCAAGGGGAATCAAGTGCGTTCTGTAGAGACAGAATTTAAAAGAAGGGAGGGACTTTCAAGATCATCTGGCTTCATATATGGAGAAACTGAGGCCCAGAAGAAAAGATCACACTCTCCCAAAGCCACACAGATAGATTCCTGCCTGGGGTTCTCACCTCATGAGCAGGAAGCACATTCTAATGAAAGGCAAATATGGCAACATCTCTGTCTTCCAGATAATTCCCAACAACAAGCATATCCAGGGCCATTAGCTCGAGGCAGAACTGGACTTGAACCCGCAGGACAAGGGAAAGGGAGAAGTCACAGTTGGTGAGAAAGAAGTGGTAGTCGAAGATGACTTTGGAGCACAGTGTGCTCCACCAGCCTGGTCAGACCACTTTTGTATCAGCCACCTCTCATCACACCCTCAGACCCTCCTGGCCTCAGCTGTCATCACAGCCCTTGGCCATGTGTCCTACCCAGCCACTGCCGGCTCTGTGTGGGCTCTGCCCAGCCTCCGCTGACCTCACCCAGGCACATCCCCCTGCATCTGGCCTCATGCCCCTGCCATGAGTCCCCCTCTGGCCCTGGAGCTTCCCTGTTGCCACTAAGGTGTGAGATACCCCAGGAACCACTCAGCACCCACACACACGCAACCCAGAAGCATGAGAAGGTGATACCCATGGGGAGACAGAAGCTGGGCTTAACCTCTTCTCCTTCCTCGCCCTGGATGGATGCAGGGGTGCACTCAGCCTCTCTGAAGACAAGAGGGAGCTCACTGAGCGCAGCACCCATAGGCAGTGCTCGCTCCACGATGCACTGCCCGTACTCGCTCTCCTTGCTTCCCTGGGCCCACTTCTTCTTGCCCTCACTCCTGCTTCCCCAGGACGGCACTCCTCCATAAAGCAGCGACACATTTTGGCCTCAGATTCTGTTTTCTAGAGACCAGAGTGAAGATGCCCTCTCTGGGGGAATGACAAATGTTAGCAAAACAGAGAAAAGAAAGGTCGCTCTGGCTGTCAAACTTTGAGGCACTGGGCACTAGGCAACCTTGAGCCTTCTCGCCGCATGTCCAAATCCTGGGGATGCTAGATCCCAGGGCGGCTGGAGGGGAATGATGGGATAACTTCCTGTCCCCTCCTTTGTTCCTGGGTATCTCCTCACGTATGACCCTCCCTGGGACCTTTAGAACCAGACCAATATAAGCAGCACCTTGCCAAATGTGCAACCCAGCCCCATGTCACAGGAGAGAAAGTAAAGCTGAGATGCGTTCCAGGACTGGCCATCAGCAGGTTATACTGATCCAGACTCAACAGCTGTGTTAAGGTCAGCATCTGTACTAGACTCTGCCAGGAGACTGTTTACAGCGCTCAATGCCCTGTTCTGATTGGTGGGTTCTATGATGCACTAATTGCCAAATATTTTGGCTATGATGCCAGCTAAGGCACTCTCCTGACTGACATGGTATGTGAGGGAGCCTCTTAGAAGCAGCGTCTTGGGGCGCCTGGGTGGCTCAGTTGGTTGAGCGACTGCCTTCGGCTCAGGTCATGATCCTGGAGTCCCTGGATCGAGTCCCGCATCGGGCTCCCTGCTCGGCGGGGAGCCTGCTTCTCCCTCTGACCCTCCCCCCTCTCATGTGCTCTCTCTCTCTCTCATTCTGTCTCAAATAAATAAATTTAAAAAATCTTAAAAAAAAAAAAAGAAGCAGCGTCTTGCCTTCCCCTGGCTATATCCAAAATGCCAGGATATGTTCCCTACCCGACCTAACTCCTCTTGCCAGAGAAGTCAGAAAAACACACTGATTTGTTGTCCTAAGGATCCAAATCACTAATACAGACCCACGGCACAGACCTAATGAAACAAAATCAGACATCCTAAGATATATATAGACTCAAAGAGACCATCAGAATTCCACTCAAAGGCGTTGGACTGAGCAGAATTTACTGAAGGGGACTATTTGCAGAGGCATGAGTAAGATTAAGAGAATCCACAAAGAATGTTAAAACACTCCAGGATTTGCGATGGTGGGAAGATATTACCACCCCGAGTCCCGAGCAGGCACAGTGAAGAGTGAGGGTGGCAGAAGCCCAATGAAAGCTGAAGCTGAGGAGGAAGGGCACCATAGTTGTGGGGCGTGCAGCCCCTGCCAGAGCCTCACACAGGGAAGGAGTAGAGAAGAAATCCCCCAACCTCTCTCCTCCCGCCCTCCAATTCCCACATGTGCCTCCCATTGGCCAAACCCAACCAGGAAGCAGAAAGCAGGGGCACATGCAAACATGAGCTCATCCGTGGCACGGGGGGCAGAGATGGGTGTGGGGTACAGAGAGGCAATCGGAGGCCTGGGGACACTTAGCACACATGGTCCCTTGTACACCAAGGCCCAGAACCACACACCTGGCACACAGCTGCTGGACTCAGCGTCCACCCATCACCTCACAGCTGTCCTCGGATTCTCCTGTTCCCATCAGCACCGGCTTGTTGTGTCCCGGGGGGACTGACTGCAAAGGGGAAGCCAGGGGACCCTCCCTCCCTGCCCCTGACCTTGCCCTAAGTCCCCAGGAAAGGGAGAGGACAAAGGAGGGCTTCTCCTCCTAACGTGGCCAAACCCTCAGCCGCAGAGCCCTAGAGCCAGGCAGGGCTAGAGCCCAGACTGAGGTAATTACATTGCTTTTCCTCCTCTTGGCACACTGTCCCCCAACAACACGGGGATGCACTTCCCCCCACCACACCCCCACTGCCAGCTCGCAGCCTGATCTCCCCCCGCACACGCAGCGGCACCCCCACGGCAGAGCCAGCCCCCAGAGGCTTGCTGGCAGATGTACCGAGGCAACAGCCAGCGCGGGGACCCCCTCCCACCAGGGACTCCCTCGGCCCACGCAGGGAGCACCAGCAGGCAGGGCTCCACTGAGGCCGGGCAGGCTACCTCAGACCGTGGAATGCAGGTGTCCAAGGAGAGAAAGAGCGGCAGGCTCTGGACAGTGGGAGCGGGGGCCAAGCTCTGGGAGTGGGGTGAGCCCTCCTATGCCCTTGCTGGCTTCCCAGCTTGGCAGACCTGCCTGGGGTTGAAGGCGGAGCTGGGGAGGGCCAAGAAGCTGTTTGGTGATATCAAGCAATTGTAGCACAAGGAAGGGCAGGAAGGACAAGTCACAGGACCTTGTAAATCCCTACACTGGGGGGCTGCTGGTGAGTTGCAGCTAACTCAGGCTGGAAATTAAAAACCAAACTTGCCCCTTTGTCCTCTCCTGCCCTCTTTGACCCCTCCTTATGAATAAAATAAATGAAATAAGCCAACTAGATACTTCTGGCCATAGCTTATTAAAGTTGAAAGGGATCTCAGAGATGACACCAATCCTTTGACTGAAGGATGAAGAGACCCAGAGAGGTGAAGCAACATCTCCAAGGCCACACAGCAAGATGGTGGCAGCGCCAGGGCAGGAGCTCCTCAAGTCTCCAAAATGTTAAGAACCTGCTACTCACTGGGGACTGACTCTCCTGGATGGTGGGGTTAGAGCAGTGAACAAAACAGACATAGGGTTAACAATGTAGAGCAACGCTGCCCAATAGAACTTTCTGCAGTGACAAAATGTATCCAACATAGTGGCCACTAGCCACTTGTGGCTTTTGAGCATTTGAAATGTAGCCATTGTGATCAAAGAACAAAATGTTTGCTCCATGTATCTTGCAGTATGCTGTTTGGTGCCTACTATTTAGGACTGCTATGTCTTCATGAACCATTATGTAAGGTCCCTCTCCATCCCTGGTAATTTCCTTTGCTCTAAAGTGGCCTTGTCTGATAATAGTATAGCCACTCATGCTTTCTGCTGATCGATATTTGCATGGTGTATCTTTTTCCATCCAGGAATTGAATTTTTAATTGTATTTGTTTTTAATTAATTTAAATAACCTCATGTGGCTAATAGAAACAATGTTGGACGATGCCATTTCAGAGAGCTCAGTTCAGTAAGTTCTGTCTCCACTCGGCCAGTGGCTCAGCGGACCAGCTCCCCCACCCAGAGGAACACTACCAGTGTCCCAAGGAATTCAGAGGCCCCAGGGTAGCTCCCCAACTGGGGAAGCAATCCTCATCACTGTCCAAGATGGAGAAAATGGACCCTGCCGCCCCCCACCTGCACCCCCTTCCTAAGACTCAAAAGCAGTCGGATCTATCTAGGGGATAGAGACTAAGCCTGAGTTGGCTACTTCTGGAGCAAAACTTTGTCTCTGTCCTTGCTTCAGGCCAGGTTCTCCCCCAGACCAGGGTGGCCTGACCCCTCCCAGTCCTGGCCTCCACACTGCAGGGGGCAAACATTCTGGTCATGTATTCTGGGGGGTCCTGTGCAGGGAGGAGGCCCTTGCTTTCCTGGGTTGGCTGAGGCCTAGGCAACAGCAGCTGGAAATGACACAGCAGAAGGAAGAGGGACAGAACTCAGGAGGGTTGGTTCATTGAGATTCCTTGTATGGAAAGCTGCCCAGGTAGACCCCATTGCTGCCAAGGACTCGTCAGGCAGAGTGACCTCCTCTCTCCTAAAGGCTTCCACACGCCCTCCTCCTCACTGCATTGTTGTGTCTGCTTCCTTGCCATGTCACCCCCAAGCCTGACATCTCCTCAAAGGAGCTCACGATACCATGGGCATCCTTCCTACATATATGGCACATATAGACGTTGCCCTTTCCTCCAACACAGCACCGTGCCCAAGGCCCAGCTCAGATCTGGAGCATCGTAAGTGTGCACCGAAGGACAATGGGAAGGGCAGGGGAGGGAAAGAAAAGGATTTCTACCCTGAGTCAGCAAGGATCCTGCCTGTTAAGGGCTGAGGAGCAGCAGGGAGGTGGATGCACAGGGAATCCAGGGAAAGGGTCCTGATGTCCCATCTGCCGTTAATCTCCAGTGTGTAGCTATAATGCCTCTCTCTCTCCTTTCTCTCTCTCCTCTCTCTCTCTTCTCTGTCTCTTCCCTCTCCTCTTTCTTCTCTCTCTCTCTCCTCTCTCTCTCTTTTCTCTCTCTTCCCCCCTCCCTCACATTTAGCCTTTTGCATGAAGACTAGAATGCTAAGCCTGAGTTCCAGTCTCAGTGCATCTAGACTTTTTCTCCGCTTGTCTCTTGACATACCCCAGCATCGTGAGCTCCCCCACCCCCATCACTTTGTGCCCTTGCCTTAGTCTCTCTCCTGCGCTGAGAGGGCAGTGGAGCTGGGAGCCCAAGGCGGGGAGTAGGGGAGGCTGGAAACAAGTCGACAGGGGCACCTGAGCCCCTGAAACTTCCACATTACACAGAGCACACCTCCACTTTAATTTACACATCTTATTTCATTTTTTCACCAAATAAACTGTCACAATAATACAGGAGCTGATTCAATTCAGGCAGAGCTGCACAGATCACATCAGAAAATGACTGATAGTCTTGATTTGGAAATTGCATTTATCATACAGGCAAATAAAGTGTGAAGACATACACTCAGGATAAAGATTTTGTCAGCACTGGAGTGCACAATTGACCTGGAGTACCCCCCAACAAAAGAGACATCAGCACAAGTTCAGAATAAGATGGAAATGGGGTGCAGGAGAGTCTATGGGGCCAGGGGCCAGCGGAGGCCAGTGGATTGGGGTGCAGGGGGGTCCAGGCAGCATGGGGAAGAGGTGCCCTCCAGACACACAGTCCCCGGCCTCTGCTCGGGGCGGGGAGGGAATGAGGGGCGGGGGGCTAGCGCCCCTGAGAAGTCCTGGGAATCGCTCCACATTGGACATTCATGGCAAATTGCTCCTATAATTTACTGGTCCTGCTGGAGAGATGTATCTTTGAACTCCAGCAAAAGACTTTGAAAATCACTCTCAAACCTGGCTCTTGAAGCTCTGTCTGAGATGAATTAAAGGGAATTATGCACATAAACCCCCCAGATCAAGGGGACACCCACTCTCCTTCAACTGCCAGCAAGCTGATTAGACAGATAGAGTTCACAGCAGAACAGGCACCAGGCTGGAAAAATAAAATAAAATAAATTTGAAATGCAGAGATTGATGGCTCCTGTCATAAAGTCTCTCCAAAACCATGGTCCGTAAATTGGACTTTCCACTGATGCTAAGATGAGAGTGATAGCTCAGTGGCAGGCATTGGCCTGGCAGGGTCTTTGGGGAAGGACTCCAGATTCCCCTTAAAAATCACACACTGCAATGGGGAAAAACTGAGAGCTTTCCCCCTAAGGCCAGGAACGTGGCAGGGATGTCCACTATCACCACTGCTATTCAACATAGTATTGGAAGTCCTAGCCACAGCAATCAGACAACAAAAAGAAATCAAAGGCATCCAAATCGGCAAAGAAGAAGTCAAACTCTCACTCTTTGCAGATGATATGATACTTTATGTGGAAAACCCAAAAGACTCCACCCCAAAACTGCTAGAACTCATACAGGAATTCAGTAAAGTGGCAGGATATAAAATCAATGCACAGAAGTCAGTGGCATTCCTATACACCAACAACAAGACAGAAGAAAGAGAAATTAAGGAGTCGATCCCATTTACAATTGCACCCAAAACCATAAGATACCTAGGAATAAATCTAACCAAAGAGACAAAGGATCTGTACTCAGAAAACTATAAAATACTCATGAAAGAAATTGAGGGAGACACAAAGAAATGGAAAAACGTTCCATGCTCATGGATTGGAAGAACAAATATTGTGAAGATGTCAATGCTACCTAGAGCAATCTACACATTCAATGCAATCCCCATCAAAATACCATCCACTTTTTTCAAAGAAATGGAACAAATAATCCTAAAATTTGTATGGAACCAGAAAAGACCCCGCATAGCCAGAGGAATGTTGAAAAAGAAAAGCAAAGTCGGCGGCATCACAATTCCGGACTTCCAGCTCTATTACAAAGCTGTCATCATCAAGACAGCATGGTACTGACACAAAAACAGACACATCGATCAATGGAACAGAATAGAGAGCCCAGAAATGGACCCTCAACTCTATGGTCAACTCATCTTTGACAAAGCAGGAAAGAATGTCGAATGGAACAAAGACAGTCTCTTCAACAAATGGTGTTGGGAAAATTGGATAGCCACATGCAGAAGAATGAAACTGGACCATTTCCTTACACCACACACAAAAATAGACTCCAAATGGTTGAAAGACCTCAATGTGAGACAGGAGTCCATCAAAATCCTAAAGGAGAACACAGGCAGCAACCTCTTTGACCTCAGCCGAAGCAAATTCTTCCTAGAAACATCGCCAAAGGCAAGGGAAGCAAGGGCAAAAATGAACTATTGGGACTTCATCAAGATAAAAAGCTTTTGCAAAGCAAAGGAAACAGTCAACAAAACCAAAAGACAACCGACAGAATGGGAGAAGATATTTGCAAATGACATATCAGATAAAGGGCTAGTATCCAAAATCTATAAAGAACTCATCAAACTCAACACCCAAAGAACAAACAATCCAGTCAAGAAATGGGCAGAAGACATGAACAGACATTTTTCCAAAGAAGACATCCAAATGGCCAACAGACACATGAAAAAGTGCTCAATATCGCTCGGCATCAGGGAAATCCAAATCAAAACTTCAATGACATACCACCTCACACCAGTCAGAATGGCTAAAATTAACAAGTCAGGAAACGACAGATGTTGGCAGGGATGCGGAGAAAGGGGAACCCTCCTACACTGTTGGTGGGAATGCAAGCTGGTGCAGCCACTCTGGAAAACAGTATGGAGGTTCCTCAAAAAGTTGAAAATAGAGCTACCCTATGATCCAGCAATTGCACTACTGGGTATTTACCCCAAAGATACAAAAGTAGGGATCCGAAAGGGTACGTGCACCCCGATGTTTATAGCAGCAATATCCACAATAGCCAAACTGTGGAAAGAGCCAAGATGTCCATTGACAGATGAATGGATAAAGAAGATGTGGTATATATATACAATGGAATATTATGCAGCCATCAAAAGGAATGAGATCTTGCCATTTGCAACGACGTGGATGGAACTGGAGGGTATTATGTTGAGTGAAATAAGTCAAACAGAGAAAGACATGTATCATATGATCTCACTGATATGAGGAATTCTTAATTGCAGGAAACAAACTGAGGGTTGCTGGAGTGGGGGGTGGGGTGGGAGGGATGGGGTGACTGGGTGATAGACACTGGGGAGGGTATGTGCTCTGGTGAGCGCTGTGAATTGTGCAAGACTGTTGAATCTCAGATCTGTACCTCTGAAACAAATAATGCAATATATGTTAAAAAAAAAAGAAGAAGAAGAAGAAGAAGAAGGTAGCGGGAGGGGAAGAATGAAGCTGGGGAAATCGGAGGGGTAGACGAATCATGAGAGACGATGGACTCTGAAAAACAAACTGAGGGTTCTAGAGGGGAGGGGGGTGGGAGGATGGGTTAGCCTGGTGATGGGTATTGAGGAGGGCACATTCTGCATGGAGCACTGGGTGTTATGCACAAACAATGAATCATGGAACACTTCATCTAAAACTAATGATGTGATGTATGGGGATTAACATAAGAATAAAAAAAAAATCACACACTGTCCAGTGTAGGAGGGATCCAAAACCAGGAGGATGGCTTTGGTCCTAAGAGATACCCCATCACCCCAAGAAGGAGACCCCGGGGCACAGAAAAGTCAGGTTACACTCAGACCCTTTGCACCTGCCATACCTAACACGGTGCCCAGGGCCTGGCACCTAGCTGGCGTTCAGCAACATTTATGCAAGACCAGACAAAACGCTGCCTACCTTCTCAGGCCCTGCTGAGCAAACTCACCCCAACCTCATCCTCCCCTAGCACAGCACAGGTCCCAGGCGAGCTGTGGAGGGGAAGCAGTGGACAGGGACCTAGAACTCTATTCTGCTCAGACCCTGGTCCCGGCCAGAGCTGGCTGATAGTCAGGAGTGCAGAAATTGAGGTTGGTTTTCCACCACAAAGACTGATGTATCTCGGGCCAGGGTACCTGGAGAGGGAGGCCAGAGGGGGGGATGTATTGAAGGCGACGGTGGGCCACCCAGATCCCCCCTTCAGGCCTGAAACATTCATTCCCAAGACACTCTCTGGGAATTACCCTCAAGCCAGAGAAAGCCACCTGGGTCAAAGTCACACACCAAACCCAGGGGCAGCTGCATCCACTGACTGGTGAGTTGGCCGCAGGGAGGGTGGCTATCCAGGCTTGGCCCCTTGCCTCTTGGTGGGACCACTCTGCGGGCCACCACCACTGCAGAGCTCCCCGCAGAGGGGAGGCCTTCGGTGGGACTGCATCGCCATCCGGCTCTTCCCTCTGCCTCACTTCACTGCCCTCACTCCCCACAGGTGTTAATACCAGAGCAAGAGGGAGACAAGCCCTGATGTGGCAGGTGCCACAGAAGTCGAGGTGACACGAGATCCCTTGTCTAGCCTAGTCCTTCGTGGCAGGGCCAAAGGGAGCCAGACAGGGGAAGAGATTTGCCTCTGTGCATGAGGCGAGTCCTGGCAGAGCTGTCCCTAGAACTCGGGCCTTCTGATACCACGGTCCCCCGGGAACCCTCCAGAAAGGCAAGGCCCTCAGTGAGTAATTGAGAAAGATCATTTCCCGGTCCCTACTGGCCCCTGCTTTCACTCTGTCATTTTGTGGGCCCTTACACCAAAAACATACTCCAAGGGCTCTCAGCATTTCTTGGCATATCTTGCCAGCACCCTTCTCAGAATGGGACATAAGTGCTGCCATTTTACGAGATTTATTGAGAGCCTTGCTCAACTAAGGAAAGATACTTTCATCGTTCTCAGCTGGGTTATTACAGTTGACAATCACCCATCCATGCATCCCCCAAATTTTTAAATGGAGAAAAAAAATAAAAACCCAGAATCACCCAGCATTTACATTGATTTGGTTAATCCCTAGAGGAAAATACAATTAAACGAAGGGAACAAAATGAAAGCTGACTGATGAGTTGCCATTTTAAGACATTTGGTTCAATTAAGCTAAAAGCCTGCTCTCAGGGCCACGGCAACCGTTCCCAGACACCGCCAGCCCGCCAGGTCAGGGCTCTTGAAGCCAAGGAGGAGGGAATCCCTGGAATCTGCACCTGAGCCTGCCTTTCCCATTTAGGACCAACTTCTCAGATCCCTGCTGACAGCCAGTCGCTCCTCCCTGCTGGATGAGGCTCAAGAGGGGGTGGGGTGTAGGACAGGGAACACAAGTTCTATTTCTAAAGCATTGAACTTCTTGTTCTTTATCCTGTTGGCTTGCTTGTCAGCCTGCTTTATAAAAGATGGCCCCTGGTGGGAAGCCAGGGCCTGTTCTACCACTAACTAGCCTCAGTTTTCACATCTTTAAAATGGGGATGTCCCTAGACCATGGAAACCTGGACGTCAGCTCCCACTCTGTTGAGAACGTGCAGCCTAACTTCAAACCAGTCCTTCATCCTCTCTGGATTGCAGCTTCCTCAGCAGCACAAGTGTCTGTTTATTCCACCACAATGAAGCTTGCAAGTTCTGGGAGAGAAAGGATAGTCTGTTCAACATACGGTTTCAGAATGATGTGATATCCACAGGCAAAAAAAAAAAAAAGTTAAAAATAGGTAGATGCTTGAACTTGAAATACTTCACCAAAGAGGATATACAGATGGCAAATAAGCATGTGAAAAGATGTTCAACATCATCAGGCATTAGGGGAATGAAAATTAAAGCCACAATGCAATGTCATTCAGAATGGCTAAAATAAAAAATTAGTGGTAACACCAAATTCTGGCAAGGATGTAGAGACACCGGGTCACTCATGCACTGCCGTAGGAATTTAAAATGATACAGCTACTCTGGAAAATAGTTTGGTAGGTTTTTTTTTTAAAACTAAACATGCAATTACCATATGACCCAGCAATTGCACTCTCGGGCACTTATCCCAGAGAAATAAAAACTTATGTTCACACAAAAACCTACACAAGAATGTTTATAGCAGCTTTATTTGTAACAGCTCAAACCTGGAAACAGCCGAAATATCCTCAAGGGGCAAATGATTATACACGCACACTATACCCATACCACGCATACTAAGGTTGCATAGTGTCCCCCAAAATTCACGTCCACCCAGAACCTCAGAATATGACCTTATTTGGAAACCGAGTCTTTGCAGATATAATTAGTTAAGATGAGGTGAGCCCTAGGGGCACCTGGGTGGCTCAGTCGGCTAAGCATCTGCATTTGGCGCAGGTCATGATCCCAGGGTCCTGGGATCAAGCCCAGCATCGGGCTCCCTGCTCAGTGGGGAGTCTGCTTCTCCCTCTGCCCCCTTCCCCCCTTCCCCTGCCCCCATCGCTCGTGCTGTCTCTCTCTCAGAAAAATAAAATCTTTTTTTTTTTTTTAAGGTGAGCCCTAAATCCAATGGCTGGTGTCCTTATGAGAAGGCCACATGGCCACGGAGGCAGAGATGAGAGCACCAAGGGTCGCTGGCAGCCAGCAGAATCTAGGAAGAAGCAAGGAAAGATTCTTCCCTAGAGCATTTCAGGGGAGCATGGCCCTGCTGCCACCTTGATTTCAGACTGCTGGCCTCCAGAACTGCAAGAGAATAAATTTCTGTTGTTTTAAACCACCCGGTTTGTGGTACTTTGTTACAGCAACCCTAGGATACTAATACACCACGAGATACTACTGGGCAATAATACAAAGGAACAAATTGATACATGCAACTGCCTGGATGAATCTCAGGAGAATTATACGGAATGAAAAAAAGCCAACCTCAAAAGGTTACATACTCTGTGATTCCATTTATATGACATTCTCAAAATGACAAAATTAGAGTGATGGCGACCAGATTGGCGGTCACTCAGGGAGTTGGGAAGGGAGGCTGGATTGTACAGGGGTAGCACGAGGGAGTTTCTGGGGGGCGATCCAACAGCTCTGTATCCTGACTGCGGTGGTGGTTCCATGAATCCGAACGCAGGACAAAATTCATGGTGATGCCCGCACCAAGTGAATTCATGTAAACCCTGGTGAAATGCCAACCAGATCTGTAGTTCAGTTAATAGTTTGGTGCCAGCATCAATTCCTGGTTTTCGCATTTATACTATATGAGCAAGTTGCTTCCCTTCTCTGAGCCTCAGGCTCCTCACATGCACGTTCTCACATGGCAGTAATGACATACCACGCCTGTGTCCCACCTGAGATGATGTGTGTAAAAGCAACTGAGGCCATAACTAGAACGTGGATGGGGCGCAGTAAATCTTAGCCCCCACCTCATCCCAACCAGTGTGGCTCCTCCCATTTATTTTCTCCACCTGCCATTGCATTTGATTCCACCCTTCAAGGTCAAACGGGGTTCTCCTGGGAACCCAGGTTCCTCTAGAGTACAGCTCTTCCAGATCTCCCTACCTGGGCCCACATAAGGGCTGGGCCGCCCCTGAAGCTCAGCCCTCCTGGGAAACAAACACCCTCTCTGGGAGCCCCATCCAGGTCGGCAAAGCTCCCCTGCCATTCAGCCCTCAGCATTAATAGGGCGCAGCAAAAACTCTCTCCTCTCTCCTGCTCTGAGACCCCATTTACTAGCCCTCCCTGCCTTCCCCTTCCTCATTACCCCAGGTACTATTCCAAATGGCCTTGCAAAACCAACCTTTATGGTGGCAAAGTACAGTTTACAAAGTACTTTTCATACATGTATTATACCTCCTTAGCGCATCAAGACCCCCGCTGGAGGCAGAGCAGGTAAGAATCCCAACTTTCCAGTCGAGGAGGTGGCTGAGGAATAGGAAGGAGAGAAGGGGACCAACCTACTGTGTGCCAAGCACTTTATTTTCTTTCATTTGATTATTACAACAAGATTATGACATAAGTGGTATTAAGTCTCCATTTTTCAGATGAAAAAAACCTCCTTCTCCTCAATTCAGAAAGGTAAGTAACATACCCAATGACACACGGCCAATGAGGGCAGAATGGGGATCAGACCCTAGCCTTCCTGACTCTAATCCAGAGGTCCTTCCTTTACACCAGGCACAAAGCCCATCATGTTCTCATCCATCCATCTGTTCATTTTAACAAGAAGCAATTGGAAATCCTTTCTCTCCACGGGGGTTTCCTGAATTGACCAGACCAGACCCATGTGTGGCTCCACACTATTGAGGATCTTCCGATGTTCTTCTTTACTCTGCATCCCCAAAAGGCTCAACCTTTTCATACTGTGTCATGTTTCTACCCTGGGAATTTACTAGAGCATCCTTTGCCTACGTTAGGCAATACACCAACAACGCTTCTCAAACTGACCCTCTTAGTCCCTCCCATGGCTCCCCAACTCAATAGAGAGCCAGAGTCTTGTCCATATCCCAGAGTGCCAAGGCTGGAAGCAACCTCAGAGAGCATTCAAGAGGACACCGGGACCCACAGAGGGGAGGCACTTGCCTCAAGCCCCACAGGGAGACGGAGGCAGGAGGCAGGGACTAGCCTCCAGGCCTCCCAGTTCCTATCAGGCCATCTCTGCATGGGTCCCGGCACAGCTGAACTGAGCTCCATCCCTCCTGACAGTCGTGCCTGCCTTCCTCCTGCGGGGAAGGCTGCCTGGGTCAGGGGCCCCCAGGATTTCCAGCACTCTCTCTTCCCTTCTACATTCCTAAGTCCTGCCCATCCTCCCAGCCCCAGCTCAACCCTGCTTCTCCCTGGAAAGCCCTCCAGATTATTCCAGCCCACAAAGGTCTCTCCTTCCATCGACCACTGCTGCGTCTACCCCCACTCCCCCTGCTACCTCCGGATGTCACATGATTATCACAACCATCCTGAGCCTCAGTTCAACCTTCCCGATCTGACAGCCACCCTCCCCACAGCAGCTGGCATAGCTGAGTGAATACAAAGCAAAAAAGGGGGGAGGGATAGAACCCCCCCTTACTGGAGTGTTTGTCCATACTATGAGTCTGATTTGGAGGGATCTCTCTCGTCTTTTCCCACACTTATGGGGATTTGGCATTTTCCCCCCCAAAGAACAATCTAGAATACCTCTCTTCCCATCATTGCATTGCCTAATAAACTACTCAGAATTAAACTTTAGGGTAAAATTCCACTTTTAAGGTGAGACTTCCTCCCCTCGTGACTAATTGAGATGCCAGGATCAAACTAAGTCTTCTATCCCATTAAATAAAGCCACATAAAAGATGCTCCAGCTAACAGCACTTTCCTGATTTCCTCAAGCTGGCCTGCAGTAAGTATTCCTAATTGTGCTTGTTAAAAAGTAGATTTATGAATCCCAATTAGGCCGCTCACACTTGGACGGCAGCAGTTTTCAATACCACCAAACCTTCCTTCTTCCTGGGATGAAATTATTTTTGGTGGGTGACAGGATAATTACTGAAACATAAAAGGACCCACTCGGGACCACGGCAGCAGCTTCAGCAATTCTGTTAGGAGGGCTTGAGGACAAACAGCGTTTTGATGGCAAATTTAAACCCATGTCGAGTTGCTGCCACTCCAGACCCCTCAGCCACGCAGGCACCTCTCCCGGTTCTTTCTCCTTGGCTCCAAAACCAGCCTCCGATGCCAGAGCCACCCTGCCTTGCCCTTTACTTCCTGGCAGCTCCCCGGCTATCCCAGTGCCTCCTCATCCCAGACCAAGTTCTTCCACCAGCATGGCCTTTCCTCAGCCCCGCACTTCCCCAGCTCCCTTAAAGATCCAGCTCCAATGGCTCCTCCTCAAGGGAGCCTTCCTTGCTCAACCCAGCGTCTTGTGCCTACTGCTGTTCAAACACTTAGCTGTCTGATTCCTCATTGTGTTTGTCTCCAGCTCTGTGCCATGAGCTCTCTGAGGGCAAGGACTGGTCCTATTCACCTTGGCACCCCCAGTGCCTGACATGTGGTAGGTTGGCTGGCTTCCTCCCTCCCTCGTTCCTTCACTCTTTCCTTCAACAAACTTGTTGGAGCCCAATTTTAAAATGCGCAGAGGATCTGAACAGACTTCTCCAGAGGAGATAAACAAATGGCTAATAAGCACATGAAAAGAGGCTCAACATCACGAATCATTAGGGAAACCTAAATCAAAATTACAATGTAGGGGCGCCTGGGTGGCTCAGTCGTTAAGCGTCTACCTTCTGCTCAGGTCATCATCCTGGAGTCCTGGGATCGAGCCCCGCATCAGGCTCCCTGCTCGGCGGGAAGCCTGCTTCTCCCTCTCTCACTCCCCCTGCTTGTGTTCCCTCTCTCACTGTGTCTCTCTCTATCAAATAAATTTTAAAAATCTAAAAAAAAACTACAATGTAGTATCACCTCACACCCATCAAGATGGCCACTACCAAAAGAACAGGAAAAAAAGAACAGAGTTGATGAGGATGTGGAGAAATTGGAGCCCTCATACACGGCTATTCCACTATTACAAACTCCCTCAAGGTGTCAGCTCCCTGCCTGGCCCAAGAAACCCTGGTAGGGATGTAGAATGGTGCAGCCACTTTGGAAAACAGTCTGACAGTTCCTCAAATGTTAACCACAAAGTAACCATATGACCCAGCAGTTCTACCCCAGTGTACATACCCAACATAAAAAAGACACATATCCATGCAAAACTTCATAGCAGCATTATCCACAGTAGCCCAAAAGTAGCAACAGCCCAAATATCCACCAACTGATGAACAGATTAAAAAATGTGGCATATCCATATAGTGGAATATAAGTCAGCAATAAAAAGGGACAAAGTGCTCTTGCCCCAGTCTCAGAGCAGGAAGTTTGACCAAGATCAACCATGACGACTTACAGCGACAAAGGAAAGAAGCCTCAGAGAGGCTGATTCCTTCATTTCCACTCTGTGACCTTCTGGGTTGGCAACGCCAAGCAGGCTGCGTCATTCTACTGCAACAAGATGGGCTTTGAACCACTAGCCTACAAAGGCCTGGAGACGGGTTCCCGGGAGGTAGTCAGCCATGTGATCAAGCAAGGCAAGATTGTGTTTGTCTTCTCCTCCGCCCTCAACCCCTGGAACAAAGAGATGGGCGACCACCTGGTAAAACACGGTGATGGAGTGAAAGACATCGCTTTTGAGGTGGAAGACTGTGACTACATTGTGCAGAAAGCCCGGGAACAGGGCGCCAAAATCGTGTGGGAGCCCTGGATAGAGCAAGATAAGTTTGGGGAGGTGAAATTGGCCGTGTTGCAGACGGGTCATTGCAAGGCTCAAGTGAGATCATTCCTGCACAGCGTTTAGAACAACAGTACCTGGTATATCACAGACATGCAGCAAAGATTCCCAAGTCTGTGTTACTGTCATACAGAGATGACCACAGGTCCCACCTCCTCAAGGTTAAATACAACTTAAAGATTGTTAACATGATTGAAAAAAAAAAACAAAACCCTTTTTTAAAAAAAGATCTTGGGGCACCTGGGTGGCTCAGTCGTTAAACGTCTGCCTTCGGCTCAGGTCATGATCCCAGGTCCTGGGATCGAGCCCCATCCGGCTCCCTGCTCCGTGGGGAGCCTTCTTCTCCCTCCCCCACTCTCCCTGCTTGTGTTCCCTCTCTCTCTGTGTCTCTCTCTGTCAAGTAAATAAAATTTTTAAAAATTAAAAAAAAAAAGGGACAAAGTACTAGTTCATGCTACAACAGGGATGAACCTTGAAAATGTTGTGCTAAGCAAAAGAAGCCAGTCACAAAAGACCACATGTTATATGAATCCATCCATGTGAAATGTCCAGAACAGGCAAATCCATATAGAGACAGAAAGTAGATTAGTGATCACCAGTAGCTGGGAGAGGGAGAATAAGGATAACTATGGATGGGTATTGGGCTCCTTTCTGGGGTAATTGTGGTGATGGTTGTACAACCCTGTGAATATACTAAATACCACTGAATTATAATAATATACTAAAGACCACTGAATTATACACTTAAATAGTGAACTGTATGGTATGTGTATTATATTTCAATAAAGATGTTAACAAAAGTGTTTTCATTTTAAAGATCACTTGTTGGGCACTTACTGTGTGGGGGAGGGGCAGCACAAAAAGGGCTGAGCCCCAGTAGCCTGCTCCCGGACAGCCCCCTACTAAAGCTCGTTTAGCATGGAGCATCTTTATTCCACTATTATAACTCTCTCAAGATGTCAGCTCCCTGCTTGGCCCAAGAAACGCTGACCATGACCTCTTTCCTTGAATCAGTCAGCATGGAGTAAATTCAATCAACAACAGGATAACTTTCTACTTAGAGATACAGTGTAGCAGTTAAGAGCAGTCTCTAGAAGAAGACCACTTAGTATCAAATCCCAGCTCTGCCTGTTACCAGCTGGGTGATCTTGGACAAGGTACTCCACCTCTCTGAGCCTTGGTTTTGTCATCTCTAAAAGGAAGGGATACCAACATTATCTATCTCATCAGGCTGTTGGGTAGATTAGGTGAATTAATACATATAAAGTACCTGTCATAGTGTAAATGCTATACAAGGATTAGCTAGAATATTCACTTCCCAAGACAGGGGAGTGAATCTCTTGAATAGGTTTAGTGATAGGTTTTGCAAGTCTTAGCAAAGTTCATCTTCACCTCAGTAAACCACTCCAAGCACCCATTTCTCCTTGAATTATGGAATTCTTCTCCAGCCCTCTCTCCCTTCAGTCAGAACATGTCAACCCCCCTGCTCCCCCATGGAACAGGGTCTTTGCTTATTTGAGTGCTAGAGGACGTGGGCACAAGCAAGAACATGGCAGCGTGCTCTGGCTGTCCTCGGGACCGTGAGACAGGGAGGCAGGTGTGCAGCAGGGAGAGGCCCCGGACGGTGGAGCAGCCAGCCAGAACGGCCCAGCCCTGCCATCTGCTCTCCCGGTCGCAGTGAGTGGCCTGGCATGGATTCACACTTGGTCGCAGCCCAGCACCTCTACCAAGTGCCCATTAGGGGGCAGCTCCAAGGCCCAGCCTCTAGGAGCCATTATTTCTTGTCCACAGGGGAGAGGCCAGCCGCCCTGATTTAAAGAGAGTCGTCTGCAGTGCATTTGCCCAAGGTACATGCTCCATTTTGCCTAAGAAAGACAGTAAAAACCAGCTCTGTCCCCAGGAAAGCGGTGGCTGAGGGACCCATTCGGTAGGCGACATGGCTTTTATAAGCCCCAGTGAGGAGGTGGGAGACCAGTGCTCAGTGGGTGACATCACCCTGCACCCCACCAGGCTCCTCCACCGGGTCTGGATAATTAAAATGCTTCCTTGGGAGCCTGGGTGGCTCAGTTGGTTAGGCGACTGCCTTCGGCTCAGGTCATGGTCCTGGAGTCCCGGGATCGAGTCCCGCATCAGGCTCCCTGCTCGGCAGGGCGTCTGCTTCTCCCTCTGACCCTCCCCCCTCTCATGCTCTCTCTATCTCTCTCATTCTCTCTCAAAATAAATAAAATCTTTAAAAAAAAAAAAATGCTTCCTTAATGACTGCCCTTTGGAAGCAGAGACCCAGTGGGCTTGACCCATCCGGTCACACCTCGTGTACACACACTCATCCACAGGCAAACAGCTCACGTCCACACAGTCACTCCCACACATGTTCCTACCGACACCCATCCTCACACTTCCAGAAACACACATGCGCACCCTCACACGCTCACACATGCACACAATCGCACACACGTGTTCACACCCTCACACATGCACACACACGTGTTCACGCCCGCCAGGGCTCCAGGCTCCACTGACGGCACAGTTTGCAGGGGGCCAACGGTTAAGTCAGAAGATTGTTCGCCCATTCGCCAGGCTCTTTTCCTCCTTCAGAAAATTATTACCTGGGCAGGATTCCCAGGGAAGTGGCGTGAAGAGTGGAAAACACACGGGTCTACAGAGACCTCTGAAAACCCCCATTCTGGAAGAAGGTTCCAAGGACATCCATAGCCCACGGGGAGTAAATGTTGACAGCGGTGGGATACATTTTCTTAGGTCGTCAGAAAACAGGCCAGCATTTCGCGGTTTCTAGAGAATGTCTTCCTATGCTACCTCATCACGCCCCTGCTGCCCCACTAACCCACCCAAGCATCTCGAGCCTCAGTCTCCTCTCGGAGTCGCTGTGAGGATTAAATGACATAATGCGTGGAAATTGCTGAGCCTGGTGCCTGCCACATAGTAAGCCTCCATAAATGATAGCTTTTATCCTAGGCATTACTAATATTGGATATTAATATCCATAAATCCTATAGCAATCCTGCGAGGTATTATTTTCTTCATTCGGTACAAATGAAAACAAAAACCCGGCACTTCAGATGATTTATGCCCCAGATCACATCTCCAAGTGGCAAAATGGGACTCAGGCCTTCCACCTCCCAGGAATTCCTTCCTCCATGCCCTGCGCTCGCCCGGGACCTGCTACACCCAGCCTGGCCCCACAACTGGAGCTTCTCCCTGCAGAAAGGGCAGACAGCGTCCTCACTTCCCAGTTCATCCCACGGATGCGGTTTGGGCCCTGCTGTTGGGACGTGCCCTGAAATGACTCTTCCATCTCTTCATCCCCATTCTGCCTGAGGCCCCCAGGGAAGGGCTAACCCTGGGTCAGTTAGACAGTAAATCCTTTTATGCTCCAGATCCTCCCCCCTTCCTAAGACCACCTGGGCCAGCCTCTGGGACTGCCCCTGCCTTCCTGTCAGAGTGTACCCCCAAAACACCTGCCTGGGTAGTTGGGGTAAGACACCCAGCCCAGGAGTAGTCCAGGCATCCTGTTCCTGCTCCAGCCCTAAATCACCCTGTGACCTTGGGCCAGTCACTTCCTCTCTCTGGGCCTCAGTATGCTCGCTGCCAAATGAGGGGACAGGAAGGTCCTTCAAGCTATCACATTATCTGAGGCTGGGGAGCTGCATAAAATCTCAAAATCCAAGGCAGGCTAGTGGGGAAAATAATCTGGGGTGAAGGAGCCTTTTACATCATAATCACAGCAAGAAGGCTCTCAAGAAGATTCTGTGCACAGAGGATGTTCAAATAATAGTCAATAAAGGGATGCTGCCCTGCGCTCGGGCTCACTGCAAGGCTGTCCGCACGGGAGCCCTCAAAGACAGACAGACCTGCTCCCCTATCCTAGGTTTCCTTTTAGAGCTCCTTGTGGAAGCCTATAGAGCTCCAGAGAAAGGGGTAGCCTGGTGGCTACATGCAGACACACGCTGGAGAGGAGCCAGACCCAACAGGTCAGGGAGCCAGGCCAGGCAGGCCTGCAGGGGAGAACCCCTCTGCCCCCAGAAATGATAGCTCCCCTCACCATAACAGGGACTGCCCCCCCCCCCCCCAGACCAAACCATCCCCCAGCACAGTCCGCTGAGGCAACAGGATTTGTCAACCTAGTGTAACATTGCCTGTGCTGGGTATTTTCCATTTGTTCCTGCAGATTTTTCTTCCACACTTCTCCCCTCTACCTGGGCCCCTCCTGGGATAGATCGCACCGGAGGTTCCCACGATCTCTGGCTTCCAGTTGGGTTTGGCCAATGGGGCAGCCCAAAGGTAAATGCAGAGCAGGAGGAGAGGGAGCAGGATCGCTGCGATTTGGCCGCATCCCTTCTGGAAAGCCGCATTTCTGTCAGGCAGCCCTCTCTATACAGTACCCGCCCCCCCAGTGCCCGTGGCCCAGGGACGCTAACTGCTCCCCACGCTTGCTAGCCTCAGGGTGCTGCACTATCCTTTGTTGGTTTTCCTAACCTCTGCCCACACCTTTGTAAACAATCCCTTTGTTAAGCAACTCATCAAATTGCCCAGCTTGATTGTGCCACCCGCTTCCTGCCAGGATCCCAAGACTTTGCGGAAGGAGAATGCTCTCGGTCGAACAACGATGACAAAATGGGCATGACCAGAAACAACAAAGTCAGGCAGAGACGGCACTAGGGTCCTCTGGCCTTGTGCCTTCTCAGCACAAGGGCAGACAGCGTCCTCACTGTCTTCTTCTTCTTCGCTCTTCTCAGCACAGCAGAGCGCTCAGCGGTGGGGTCCCTAACCCAAATGCCCCCCCCAGGACCCAGCCAGGAATGTGAGTGAGCCCAAGATTCCCAGGGGCCATGGCAACCCAGACAGCACGTGACCCAGCCGAACAGGAGGCGCCGCTCAGCTCCCTCCGGGAATGCAGGCCTGGAGTTGCCAGTCTTCTAAGTATGCAAAGGAGATCGGAAATGCACGTTTTTATGCGAGATCTTCTCCTGTTTCACATGTTTCAGAAGCAAAATGTCAGCCAAACGCAGCTACAGCCAACAGAGAGCTGTTTGTTCCCCCATCAGTTAGGCTCTAGGACTGAAATTCCATCTTCGACGTAGACAATTCAGAGGGATGACAGCCTTGGTGGCCCTGCCAAGGCGGCACACTCTGAATCTCTTGAGTCCTGGGGAAGGAAGAGGGCCGTCGGCAGAGCCCAGACCACAGAGAGAGGCGGGCAGCGGTGAGGTCAATGGCCCCAGGTCAGGGGCACGGAGCCGGCCGAGATGGGGGACTAGACTGAGGTGGTTAGAAGTGGGGGACGCACTGGCCAATGAGCTGGCCTCTGACAGTTTGGGGTTATTTGGGGTTGGTCGGTTCACTGGTTGATTACCAAGCTCTGTTTGTTTTGAGTCTGCACAAAGTTCTGTCTGAACGTGGCAGTGGTCCGTACCCCTCATCCTGGTGGGGGAGGTAATGGCAGCCTCTTTAGCTCCTGGGAGAGAGGGAAACTGGTGTTCTCACAAAGGCCCAGCGCCTGTCCTCCTTCAGGGCCATCCAATCACTAGGTGCTTAGGTGGTTATGTCCCAGAAAGGGCACCTTGTCCCTCCGGCTGCCTCTAGGACCAGCCAGGCCCCCAAACTTGCTGGGGAGAGGGAAATCTCACCAATGAGCAAAATCCTCCTGTGTGACATTCCTCAGCTTCCTGCCTCTTTCCTTCCCCAAATTGTTCCAGAACTGTCTGTTCCCTCATCTGGCACCACCCAGGCTACCACATATCATGAGCCTGTTTTTTTGGGGGGGGGTTGGGGTCTTCCATCTTAACACCCCCACTATATTGCAAGTCCCCTGGCAGTGGGCTGGGGGTTAAGCCTTATACCCCCTCAGGGCTTGGTTTAGCTTTTTACGAACAGAGTTCCACTAGTATCCCCACTAGTGGGCATTTCTGGTGATGTAACTGCATAGTACTAAGAAATTTTAAGTATAATACTAATGATGACAGATGCCTTACATTTAAACAGCACTTTGAACTTTAGGAAGAAGAAATAATAAACCTAACAATAGTAA
Source organism: Neomonachus schauinslandi (assembly GCF_002201575.2). Lineage (NCBI taxonomy): Eukaryota > Metazoa > Chordata > Mammalia > Carnivora > Phocidae > Neomonachus > Neomonachus schauinslandi. The sequence goes on from NC_058411.1 coordinate 104,622,179, forward strand.
TGATAGATGTCTTACATTTGCGGAGCACTTTGAAGTTTGCAAAGCACTTTCACAGACTTAATTTTCTATCATCTTCAAAATCCTCCTTATAGAAAGGGGGGTGGGGGGGGCAGAGATGAAACAAGACAGGTGCAGTGCAAACTACCCGTGAGGCAGGATGGTATGGATGTGGGGGTGCATTGTGTGGCTCTCTCTACTTGGGGATCTGTTTGAAATGTTCTGTTATAAAGAGTTTTTTAAAAACACTTAGTACGTCAGTAAAGTAAGAGGCATTATCATCACTAGGGTTCTATTTAAGCTAAAGGAACTGAAGCTCAGTCACTGAGTTTGTGTGGACCCACACCTCTAAGACTAGACAAACAGCATCCCCACCCCCTGTCGAGGGCTCTCTTCCCTACATCACTGTTGCCCAGAGTGGGTCCAACAAACACCACTTCCTTGGAATGTTAAAAGAGTTCTACAGAGACCAAGATCCCATGGCTAAATAAGATTAACAAAGGGTTAAACAAAGCAATCCAGTCCATTTCCTGCAGGATTTGTCAGAGCCTTTCTAGGGTGTTCTGTAGAACTACTGTTCCCTAGGACACAGTTGGGAAATATCAAGGTGCATTAGACCCACAGGCACAGAGAAGCCCTATAATGTGCCTCACTGGCCCCCAGAGCAGGACTTTCCAGAGATCGAAACCCAAGTGAAACGATGTGCTGCAGATGAGCCCAGCTGGGTGTGTGCGAGGTGCTGGGTGACAGAAGATCAAACAGAATCTGCTGAGGGAGTTGGGGACAATTATGGGGGGTGTTAAGGCCTCTGGACAATGACCAGGTCAGAACAGGAGTTGGCAACAGACACATGAGGCCCTCCCTGGACCCGGCCCTCAGGGCTCCCAAATTACGTCAGAGCCCCGTGAAATTTGATTTGGGAGGAGGGAGAGGGCTTGCTTTTCCTGCACAGGCGGCCCCTGAGCACTCTACCAGAACAGATGCTCCAACCCTCTCCTGAGCCATGAATTGAGCTGCTGATTCAAGCTCTCTCTCTCTCCCTTCCTTGCCGATCCTCCACCCCTGGACCCTTCTGTGCTCACACCAGCTTCTCTGGCAGCTTCACGAGCCCTTTGGGGGGCTATATGGACGCTTAATCACTACTGAAACATGGGTTATTCCAACCTCCTCTCCACCCTCTCCCACTCATTAGTGAGGCTTTGAGCCACAGAAAAGCAAGTAAGAGAAAATATGGCTTGCTTTGTGAAAGCTGGAAATGCATCTGTTTATTATCCTCATTGAGCACTTACTGTGTGCCAAGCCCTCTGCTGGGTAGTTACCCACACACAACCTCCACAACAGACCCTGAGAGCTAGGGTCTGTTTTACAACCCATTTTGCAGATGGGCAAACTGAGGCACATTAGAAGGGAAAGGATTTGGCCTGCATCACCTAAATGATAAGTGAAACTGAGCTTTGAACCCAGGCAGGGGGAATCTAGAGACCCTGCTCAGAACCACTACATTAAGCTGCCCCCCAGCGAGCAGTTCCTGGTCAGAAGCCTGCAGAGCTGAACCTCCCCACAGTGGCAGGTCTTGAGAGGCAAGGATGGCCCCAGGGGCAGCCAGCTGGGACATACCAAGGCCCCTAGGCTGTAGAAACCATCCCTAGCAAGCCCAGCAATTCCCCAGAGCCACTGACTAACCATTTACCTTTGTGCCCCACCCCCTCCCCCCCCAATCCTGGTCACCAGGGAGTGGATTCTGATCCTTACACCTCCAGTCTCCACGGAAGGACAGGGAGTTTTATTAAGGGAGTTGTTGGCCAGGCCCTGTGTCAGCCTGGTGCGATACTTCCTGCCTGATTTACTTAACCACCCAACAGCCTTACAAGGTGAGCAATACTACCGCCATTTTACAGATGAGGAAACTGAAGCTCATAAAGTTTAAGTAACTTCACAAAAGCTGCACTACAGATAACTTGAAGCCCCTAGCCTGACTGGAAGGCTCACGCTGCTAATGAGGATGCCACAGTGTTCCCACCATAGTAACACCACCTCCAGCGTCATCAAAGGCAGGTATGACCCCGGGAGAGAGAATACCACCTCCATTTTACACAGTGCTGACACCCAAACAGGGCAGACACTCAGCTATTAATATTACGAACACCAACTTTGCACAGATTATGTGCCAGGCCCCTTGCTAAGCACTTCGCATGCATTATCACATTCGATCCTCACAACACTAGAAGAGAAGCACCATTATGACCGTTCTCACTTTACAGATGAGGAGCTAACAGCAACAACCCAAAGTCACTGCAGCAAGTGCCTGCCCAGTAGCCATACCCTCTTCTTCATTCCCAGAGTGCCCCGCTTTTATTGAGGGGCCCACTCCTCTCCAACAGGACTCGGGGAAACAGAACCCGAGTGAATTGTCATTACTCAAGCCAATTCTGGAAATCCCTTTCATCATGCCAGTGACTGGTTTAGGAAGGAGTGTGTGACCCATGAGGAAAGCCTGCTGGAGGGCTCCTGGGGAAAGTTTCCTTGCTCTTAAAAGGAGATGCCCAGTAAGAGATGGACACCCCCTTCTTCCACTGGATATTCTCATTTCTGAACGTGATGCCTGGAACCACAGCAACCAACTCACCACCATGAGGCACTAGCACGATGATGAGCCGACACACTGAGGAGAAGCAGCCAGAGAGGCAGAAAGGACCTGGCTACTTCTTGTTTAAACCCTTGAAGTCATGCTTTTTTGTTACTCGCAGCCAAACTGACAGAGCCAAAGGGAAGGTGAACGTCCATCTCTCTGGCTCTAGACTCAAAACTAGATTGAGTCCAAGCCCAGAACTTGTATCTGTATGCTACTCTGAAGATTGGACATTAGAAAAAAAAATTAAAAATACATTTAAATATATATTTAAATATATATATATATATATGAATAAAGGTTAGATATCAGACCGTCAACCGAGACAGACCCAGCATGGCTCTGTTCCCTCGACCTTAGGCCTGTCTGATCCAATCCCAGGTAGAAAACACAAGCCAGGGCCTAGGCCCAGCCTGGCCACCCAACCGTGACTCCAAGGCCCGAAGAACCAGGACCCGAGCAGGGGTGCTCAGCGGACACCTCGTAATGGGGGAAAGATCCTGGAGCCAGCCCCTGCCCCTTGGGAACCAAATCTCGTTTCCTTCTCCACTCCTCCCGCCTTCCTCCGCCGCTGCCCCATAAATCTCCAGTTTATTAATCCTTTACATGAAGCAGTTGGTGCTGGATCCTGATTTACTCCCTGTTCATAAAACTCGAGATATTAAAGGTGGAAATTACCCAGAAGGACACAGAGCCTCCAGTGGGGCGCCCCAGAGCAGTTCCTGGCCCCGAACCAGGCCCCCTCTGCCCTTCCCACCTTCAGAGCTCAGGATCGGGTGATGTCATTGCATTGCCCTCCCCCGCAGCCAAGACATAAGGGGCTCTTCTCTGTCCTCACACCTCTCGACCCCTACTCGACCCCTACTCGGTGCACAGCAGGACAGAAGGCACCACTGTCTCCATTAAGACCCATTTCAGAGTCTCCTACTTTTTGAAGATTTTCCTCTCCCTTAAATCCCTTTTGCTATCCATGCGAGAAGAGGGGGCAAAAAGTAGGGAGCTGATTAAAACATTTCAAATGCCAAAATATGTACCAAATCCAGAGACAGGACTAGGAGGGAAAATGGACACTTTGTATTCAATGACTTTACCCATCCAGGTGCCTCAAGTTGGGGGGATCATCCTCATTCTCAAGCCTCTGAGGGCCTTTCAATACCCTTTTGCCCCAACACTCCCCAAGCCCCTCCAGGAGCTCAGAACACTGATGGTCTCCAAAATCCAGCAGAGCCCGGATCCTCCTAACAAAACCCTGGATGGGTCTCCAGGCTGCCTGCTGAGACTCCCACACCTCACAGTTCATCTCAAAATTGGCTGCCAAATCCCACCTCTTCCCTGTAGGTGGGAGAGAGCCACAGGCAGTCCTCAGGGTCTCATACCAAGGGCAAGAACTCTCCTAGTTCAGTAGAACAACATATCTTTAGCCCAACAATATGCTAGGGATGGCAGTGGGTACTGGGTCCTGCCTGACCAGGCCCCTTCTCCTGAGGCTCTCACCGTGCTTTTAAAGTTAGAGGATTATCGGGCGCCTGGGTGGCTCAGTTGGTTAGGCGACTGCCTTCAGCTCAGGTCATGATCCCAGGGTCCTGGGATCGAGTCCCGCATCAGGCTCCCTGCTCTGCGGGGAGCCTGCTTCTCCCTCTCCCACTCCCCCTGCTTGTGTTCCCTCTCTCGCTGTGTCTCTCTCTGTCAAATAAATAAATAAAATCTTTAAAAAAAAAAATAAAGTTAGAGGATTATCATAAGCAGAGTGTCAGGGAAGCAGAAACAGGTCACTTAGCCCGAAGGAGGGAGGGGAATTCAGGGAAGGCTTTCCGGAAGAGGCAGTGTCTGGGCTGAACTGTGAAGGATGAGTGAGAGTCACAGGGAAGGGCACTGCATCAGAAAACAGCCCGAGCCAAGGCGTGGAGGACTGGAGCAACATTGTGTGTTCTGGGGGAGAAGGGGACGGAGAACAGATCCAGGGAGGCAGTGGGCCCTTGACTGCTGTGCTAGTGAGTTTTGACTTTATCCCAAGGGCAAGGAGGAACCATTAAAGGGTTTCCGACAGGACAGAGCCATGGTCCAGTTGGCACTTTAGAAAGATCCCTCTGCCTGGCATGGGAGGATGGACCAGGGAGGGACCAAAAGGGAGGAGGCAAAAGATAGAAAAGGTTCGAGGCAAGGCAGAGGGCTTCTGAGCGAGGAGTAGCTAAGCCACTTACCTCTGTTACACTCACAGTTCAAGGCCAGAACTCCAAGCTCGTCTGCCAAGTGCACCGGTGTGCAGAGAGACCCACGTGCAGCTCTGGGTTACATCACCTCGCTGGCCTCAGTCTCCTCATCCGGATAGTGGGATAACAGGACGCCCTCCCTCACAGGGTGGTTTGTGAGAACTGAGTGAGACAATACTTAAAGCAGCCGGCACACAATACCCTGCAAGGCTCAATGCTGTCTGGAGGGCAGGCTGCCTGCCCAGCACTTCCTGCCTCCGGTGACTTCGGGGCCCCTTCCCAGGGATGGCACGGAGAGGCACACTCCTGAATGATAAGTGAACCAATGAACCCATCTTTTTGTCTGGGTGGGTATGAACTATAGCAGGAAGCTTCTTTGGTAGGTATCTTCTGTGGCATTAGACGTATCATTAATTATGTATTAAGTGTTTGAAAGGAAAAGACACCAGTAGCCTATAGGATGTATTTGCATGGTAATAGGGGATTGATTAGATGCGATATCTATACTGAGGGCTATTGGGATTTAGGTCCCAGGGCTTCACGGTGGTGGTAAATTACAGCCACAAAAATCTCTGCAATAGTAAATAATGGTGTCCCAATTGCTGGTGGGACTCTCGGTGCCTACTGATGAGAGCCGCACAGCCACACGGCAGGGGAAGGGGAAGGAGCCGGGTCCCACCTGCTATGGGTCTCTGGTTGTCCAGGCAGGCGATCCCAGCCCCCTCAGCCCAGCCCTGCGCCAGGCTAGAAACACCTGCCCAGCTCCGTCTGCAGATCCTCCAGAGAAAGCCTCTGGATTTTGCTAACGGCGCTTCTGCAATTCCCTCTGGGAGTTAGATGCTCGAGTAGAAAGAAAACGCATGTGTTGCTTCTCAAACTGCAGGCTGTGTGTCCCCTTTTAATAAGGAGATAGGGAGAGTTGGAGGAGAGCTGCTCCCACCCCTGGAGAGATGAAGGCCACCAGAACCCCTGTAGTCTGGTGCCCAGGTGTGCCTCCCCGAGGCAGCAGGGACAGGCTCCTACCTGAGCAGCTGGAACGATCAGAACAGGCAGCAAAGAGAGCTTACGCTGTGCCACGTCAAAGCCCACTGCATGGACGAACTCGCTTTGGCTTCAAAGCAGCTGTCTGCATTAGGTGCTACCATAGCCCACTGTACAGGTGAGTAAACTGAGGCACAGAGAGAGCTCCCCTAGAAACCAGCATCGCTCACTCCCCCACCTCCTTCGGGCTATCACTTAAATGTCACCTCTTTACTGAGACCCTCCCTAACTGCTCTATTTTAAACTGCCCCCCACCCACCTCATCCCTTCACCTTTCCTGCTTTTCTCCACATCGCTTATCACCTTCAAAATATGCTCTGTCACCTACTAACTGAGTTTGGTTTTAGCCTGGCTCCCTCCACTAGAATGTAAGCTCCACAAGGGACAGAGTTCAGTCTGCCCATCTTGTATTGTTTACTGCTACATCCTCACTGGCTAAAATGAACCAGGCACATATCAAGTGTTCAATAAACATTTTGTCACCTGCCCAAGGTCACCCAGCTTTTAAATGGCAAAGCTGGGGTTCAAACCCCAGGCACTCCGGGCCCTGACCCAGTCGGTGCTCTGAATCACCATGCCTCACCCAGAAAGAACATTCTCCTCTCTGATTTAAGACACGTATGGGTGTTTTAGGGGGACCCAGCCTCACCACCACTGAATGAAACTCCGTCATGATCTCTGAGCCTTTTCTGTTCCCTACTCTGAGTTGGGAAAGCCAAGACTTCTGGGAGCAGCTCACGTCTGACTCTTTGTGCGCAATGACAAGTAGACCTGAAAACAGACCTTTTCCAAATAACCCCTGTGTTACAGACTGAGGGTTTGTGTTCCCCCCAATTTCACATGTTGAAGCCGTAACCCCCACTCTGGAGGGTATTTGGGGTAAGAAAGTAGCTAAGGTCAAGAGGTCATAGGGTGAGGCGCTGATCTGATAGGATTAGCGTCCTTATACGAGACACGAGCACAAGCTTGTGAGCCCTGCTCTCTCTCTCTCTCTCTCTCTGCATCTCCCTCCCTCCCTGAGAGGGAGCACATACCCAGGAAAGGCCACGTGAGCACACAGCAAGAAGGTAGCCATCTGCTAGCCAGGAAGAGAGCTCCAGAAACCAAACTGGCCAGAATCTTGATCATGGACTTCCAGCCTTCAGAACTGAGGGAAAATGGATCTCTGTTGTTTCAGCCAGCCAGGCCATGGTATTTAGTTATGGCAGCCCGAGCAGACTACTATACCCTGTCCTAGCTGAGACAGAAAGCCAGTGGCTCCCCATTGCCTACAGGGAAAGGCCCAGACTCCAGCACCTGGCCCTCACAGTGGACTAATTAATTGGCTAATGGTGGCTGGATCAGACCCCGTTTAGGTGCCTTCCTGGATCTGCTCGGTCCCACCTGCCTTCTGGACCATCGGCCTTCTCCACGGTGAGCCGGGCCACCGCTACCGCCTGGTCTCATCGACCCCCACAGGCTGCCTCGGCCTCCCCTGGGGTGAAGGCTGGGCCCTGGCCCAGTCCCCACTGCACCCACCACCCACCCCGCAGAACAGCTCCAGGGCCCAGACCCACTGGACACATGGAGCTGCTGGCTGTTGTCACCACCTCCTGACTCAGTCGAGGGCCTGCCACAGGGCATGGGCCGGGCTTCTCCAGTGGCTACCCACAGGGGATGACCCAGAAGTGCAAGAAGGGTAGGGCCGAGCAGGGAAAAGCAAGACGCTGGCAGATAAACTCTCCCTCCCACCCTCAAGCTCTCCTGAGTCACAGTGGCTCCACTTGGGCTCCACACACAGCCCTCCTGTCCAGCAACCAGCTGTGGCCGGCTGCCATTTGCTTTCGCTCCTTCCTTGGCTCACTGCCCCTTTCCCCGCACTCTCCTCACCCCGAGACTGCCCCCCTACCTACCCACCTCCCCCCATAAAGCACTAGCACCAAGTTTTGCCTCAAACTCTGTTTTCTGGGGAACCCCAGATCTACTCAGCCGCGGATGGTCCCTGATGTCCAGCAGGGCCTTGCTTAGAGTAAAGATATACAAGAAAAGATGAATGACTTGACTTTGAGAAGAAAACCAGATAGTGCTGACCCTTCGATGGGAGAACAGTGGGGACTTGGATCCTTGGAGGCACAGACAAGGAATCTCCCACTTCCATGCCGCCTCTGCAAATGTTTTCACCCACGTGTCCTGGGGACTTGACTTCCTAAAAGGCACTGAAGGGATTCAAGCCTGCCGCCTGTCATCTGTAGCTAGTCTAAAGAGAGGCCGATGAACAATTTATACTATAGTGTAGAAGACATTCTCTAGAACCTCTGTTTTCTCATACTGCCCATAGGGACTGGAGATGCTAACACTCATTCAGTCTTTATTATCGAGGCACTAAGCTAAGCCCTTGACCTGCATTGTTCATCTAATCTTCACAACAACCCCAAGTACTATAATTAGTATTAAGTACTAGTATTATTCCCCTTTTACAGATGAGAGAAAAGGCTCTCAGACACCTATAACTTGTAGGTAAGTTGCCCAAAACCATGCAGCCAGGACTCAAACCCTTATCTACAGGAGGGAATGTCAAGTATAGTGATGGCCCGTAAGGAAAACACTATAGGGGTACAGCCCCGCTGGGGAAGTTTTTTGGGTTGGTAGTTTCTGCGGCTTTAGAGATATCATTAATTATGCATTAGGTGTTTGAAAAGACTTCTTTTGCTCCTTGGTCCCCCACCAAGCCCTGGCCTCACGGTCCATCCCCAGGCAGGAATGAGTACAGGGGTGCTAAAAACCCAAGGTGGCCCTTCCTTTCCAACTCCCCCAAGGGTAAGTCAGTGGGAGCCTGAGAACCAAGCACCAGGGCACAAGTCAGACTGTATCTGTCCCTGGTCTGACATGACAGAGTTGACTCTGGTTGAAGCAACCGCCAATGGAATAAGAAAGTCTTCTCCCCGGAAATGCACCTCGCAGGGTCCCAGGGCCTGTACCCACTGAACCAACTCCCCCTGCAGACACGGAGGGGAAAACAGGTTTCTGCAGTTTCTGTCCTCCCCGGGGGGGGGGCAATTCTGAGAGGGAATTCTGGACCAGGAAGAATAAGAGAAAAAGCCGCAATTCTTAACATAACGACCTTCAAGAAGAGCAACTACATTTTACCTTGAAAACTGAAGAACCGAGAGCAGAGTCTACGTAGACAATGCAAATGATATGCATGTGATATGCAAACGTGAATGCAAATGACCCGGAGAGCAGGCCGGCGGAGGCGCCAGGGTGCCTCTAGAGGGGGGTAGAGGGAACCTTGCAGAGGGCAGTTAGGAAGGGGCCAGAGGCCCGCAGAGTGCTTGAGGGGGAGCTCTCCGCGGGGTACACAGAGCCCTTCCTGTCCCACCAGCCCTGCGCTACATACACACCCGTGCACACGTGCACACACACAGCACAACACACACACTCACGGAAACACACACAGCCACGTTAAGGCTGACACACACACACAGACATTCACAGACACAAAGGCACGCAGACTCACACCCATACTCAGCCGCTCCACCCCGCACTCAAAAACAAACACGTGGGTGAACAAGCAGATACCCACGCAGACAAACGCACACAGAAACACACCAGCAGGGACACAGAGCCCCCCACACAAGCACGGATGCACACGCATCCATCCTGACCCCTGCAGCCAGCCAGACAGATCTATCAGGAAAAGAAAGGAATCTAGATGGACTGAATCCCTACTTTGTGCCTGGCATGAGGAGGGAACTTTAAGTCCTCATTTAATCTTTACAAAGCGACATTCAGAAGTGGGGGTGGGGACGCCTGGGTGGCTCAGCGGTTAAAGCGTCTGACTCTTGATTTTGGCTCAGATCATGACCTCAGGGCCGTGAGACTGAGCCCGGCCTCGGGCTCCACGCTGAGTGAGGAGCCTGCTTCGAATTCTCCCTCCCTCTCCCTCTGCCCTTCCGCTCGAGCTCTCTCTCAATAAAAAAAAAAAAAAAAAAAAAAAAAAGAAGTGGGGATGATTATCTCAATATTTACTGACAAGGAAAAAGAGGCCCAAAGGTGAACTGATGGGCCCAGTAAACAGCAGGACCCAACTTCCTGTAATACCATGATGCTGCAACATTGTCCCCCTCCCACCCTGTGGAGCCTCCCCTGGACAGTGAGACACAGAAATTACTGTCAATCCAACCCCCTCCACCTCTCGGTCCTCCCCAGCCGGTCCTGAACCCCATCTGGCTCCCTCAGAGACACTCCCGCCCTCCCATCACTTCAGATGGGACATGCTCCAGATGCAACCTCACATTCATTCCGGAAATCTACTGGGGGTGGAAGGAAATCATTTCTTTCAACCCAAATGGGACCCAAGACTGGATTTGCAGTAGCTGCCTGTCTCTGAGAGAACATTCCCACTAGAAGAATGACTTTCTCTTCCAAAGTATACAAACTTTAAATGCCACCCTGCCCACCCCTTCCTACAAACACACACTCAAAAAGAAATGTGCTTTTCAGGGCAAGAATGAGTAAGATTTCTCGCCTCCTGCCTTTAAGTCACTGTGTCACCTTGGGCAAGCCACCCCCACCCCCAATTCCAGGGTCTGTTTCCTGATTTGGCTGTGAGAGGTAAGACAAGCCGATTCCCAAGGCCCCTTCTGTCTCCCTGATAGCACAAGAGCATGAGGCTGGTAGTTGTCCTGCAGTGTTCCCAGCACTGTCCCCTGGCCTTGGGGACTCACTGCTAATGCCTGGACCTCCGCCAGGGAAGGACAGGAGCAGACACAGCTCCAGGGTCAGGATTCACCCCATCACCCACAGGCCTCTGGCCTGCCAACCGGAGACACTCCACATCCCCCTGGTAACCTCAAGAGTCTCAGAAGGGAGGTCAGCGGGGAGCCAGGGAACCTTAAAATATAGTAAGGCCATGGTTATCGAAGCGAGCAGGGAGGAGTTACAAAATGCCACATTGTTGGTTTTGAGCGTATTTAGGGCCTCAGACTCTCTTTCCAAATTAATATTCATAGCGACTGGCATGCCATTTATCTGCATATGTAGATTGTTGCTCATCTCCTGCAGGATAAAAAAGTTTGGAGATGTTTTTAATTATTGTACGTATTCTAAGCTTGGATGATAAACCAGGCAGGTCAGGCAGGGGAAGGGCATCTCCCAAGTGCAGAAGTGGGTTTTAAATAATTTTTGCTCTGGGGCGCCTGGGTGGCTCAGTAGGTTAAGTGTCTGCCTTCAGCTCAGGTCATGATCTCAGGGTCCTGGGATGGAGCCCCACGTTGGGCTCCCTGCTCAGCGGGGAGTCTGCTTCTCCCCATGCCCCTCCCCCTGCATGTGAACACACTCTCTCTCTCAAATAAATAAATAAAATCTTTAAATAATAATAAGAATTTTTGCGCTGTGGAAAGGTGGGTCCTACATATACAGGAGTAAGTCGCCCCTACTCTGACCCACAGAATCGATTCTAGAACAGCACTCTGGGGTCATCCCATCAAGCCCCCACCTCAGGAAGCCTGACCACCTCACAGGTCCCCACACAAGCCTCTGGGAAACCAAGCCTGCCACTGTCACTCGAAATCAGTATTGCGAGGCCAGCACCAGGTTTCGGGTATGACTTGGGGCAAGTCACTCAAACTCTCTGGGTCCCTGTTTCTGACAACAATAACCAGCTTTGAAGAGTTGTTGTGAAACACAAATCAGATAACTATGGAGATAGATGGTAGCCCTGGCCACACAATATTACGAATGTATTTAATACCACAGAACTGTATGCTTAAAAATGGTTAAGACGATAAATTTTATGTTATGTGTATTTGCCCCAATAAAAATAATTAAAAAAAAAAACCCACAACCTTAAAAATGAATGCACCAAAAAACTGCTTGCTCAAATGGGAAGTCCTAAAAAAGGTAAGCATCGTTAAGGTACTCTCCTGCAGTAACCAGCATGCACTCCTCCCAGGGGCCTTCACGGAAGGTTCCATCCCCTCGCACTGCCAGCTAAAGTCTCCTGAAGATCTGAGGGCCATTATTAAGTGCTATCCTGCTCTTTACTGCCTTCACTCCTTTTTGCACAGGTAACATGTCTTAACTGCTCTACCAAAAAGCTCTGAGTCCACTGTGAGAATCCAGAGGTTCCTGATTATTCCAAAGTCCTTGTGCACTGATCACTCAAAGTGTGTGAAGCCCGGTGAGGGTCTGTGGATGGGAAGGCAGTGCAGCCTGGTGGGAAGTTCATGGGTTTTGGGTCATGCAGACTTGGGTGGAGTCCAGATGCTGCCAATGATCAATGGGACCCTGACCAGTAAATCTCTCTGAGCCTCAACCTTCTCATCTGTACAATGAGGATAATCCTACCTCTAGCTTACGCACCTCCTGAAATAACAGCACATAACAAGGGTTCAGAACATGGTTTCTATTATTACGACTGCTGAAAAATTAGACGCGGCTCTAGCATGAACGCTTTCAGACCACTGGGGGCACTATTCAGAGTGCTCAACAGTTGTTCTCAAGCAGGGGTTCTTGAGGCACTGTGAAGAATCAAGGTTGTGTTTTTATCTCAAAGACCAAGTAGGGACACCGAGCCTCAATGCCCAGCTTTGTACCAGGGTCTGCTGTTGCACCAGAATTAAACAGAGCTTCTTTAATCATGCGGGCTAATGAGAAAAAAGCAGCATCCTAACACACAAATGTTTTTGTGCCAAGGGCCAGCCAAATGACCCCCTGGCAGGTTGTAGGGACAAAGGTTTCACAGTCATTCCAGTTGAGAAATGTAATAGGACAGGTGAGTCACCACAGGACACGTGGCAGAGGAAGCAGCCAAAATGCTCCATGCAGCCAAAACCACAATCTGTAGCAAGGGGTGATTTAATCTTAATGGAAAAAACAGCATCTATCACGTCAAATTAATATTGTTAATCTGGATATTATTGGCTTTGTAGTTTGCATTTTAATTTATAAACTTGTTCGGAGTTTAATATTGTGTAAGAGTTACAAGCATACGTTATTTATGCCTAGTTTTGTATTTATATATATTTAAATATTATTTTATTAATAATTTAAGACAATATTAGAGGTCTGTGGGAAGCTTTCTCCCCATTTAAAGTAGAACCATCTGTACATTTCTCAAGTTTTAAAGCCATTGGCCTGAAAATTAATGCAAAAACAAACCTGGGGAGGGGCCCCTGGGTGCCTCAGTCAGTTGAGCATCTGGCTCTTGGTTTTGGCTGGGGTCATGATCTCATGGGTCATGGGATGGAGTCCCTCCGAGCGCCTCCGTAGGGTGTCTGCTTGAAGATTCCCTCCCTCTGCCCCTCTCCCCCTACCCCTGCTCACACACAGATGCATGCACACACACACACACATACTCTCTCTCTCTCAAATAAATAAATAAGAAACAAACCTAGGGAATAGTTAAGGTCCTTAAAAAAATCAGGTTTACTGGGGGGGTGGTGCCTGGGTGGCTCAGATGGTTAAGCATCTGCCTTCAGCTTAGGTCATGATCCCAAGGTCCTGGAATCAAGCCCCGCATCGGACTCCCTGCTCAGCAGGGAGCCTGCTTCTTCTTCTCCCTCTCCCCTGCACCCTGCTCACTCTCTCTGTCTCTCTCTATCTATCTCTCAAATGAATACATAAAATCTTTTTTTTTTAATCAGGTTTATTGGTCATTTCCTTCGACAACGGATGGGGAGATAGGTGGCTTGGCTGCGAAGAAATTGCAGTAGAACAGGCGAAGTTTACATGACTCACCCAAGGTCATTCACAAGTCAACCACCACACTCAGAATTCCTGCCCTGGATGGCAGGGAGGTCTCCCCGGCCCTGGGTGAATGAATTCCTTCCTCATTTGCTCCTAAAACATCTTACTCCTCACTGAGCAAGCAATAAAGCCTGATAAAGAAGAAGGCAGGGCGCCTGGGTGGCTCAGTCGTTAAGCGTCTGCCTTCGGCTCAGGTCATGATCCCAGGGTCCTGGGATCAAGCCCCACATCGGGCTCCCTGCTCGGCAGGAAGCCTGCTTCTCCCTCTCCCACTCCCCCTGCTTGTGTTCCTGCTCTCGCTGTCTCTCTCTCTGTCAAATAAATAAAATCTTTAAAAAAAAAAAAAATAAAAGAAGAAGAAGAAGGCTTCCTGGCTCCTTGCCCTCCCCCACTCAGAGCCAAAGCTGCATCCAAGTGGTGGGAAAGGTAGACTCCTCCTCCCCGCTCCCAAAAGCACCAGAGGCTCCCAGCTCAAAGTGCTCCAAGATTGCCTGGAATAAAAGATTTCCTGTCTATTGTGCAGGGACACTGGGCTTAGTGTGAAGAAGCTTCCACCTCTTTCCCACCTCTGACACCAGTATCACCAATGGGTAGAGACACAGAGCCCCGCTCTGGGCTGGCTTCTGGGGGCGGGGGGCGGGGGGAATAAACCAGTTTCAATGGGCTGGCTCGTTAGGGAGGTGTGACCAACACACCCAGGGGAAGGGGACAGGCCAGCATGAAATCGAGGGCTCAGATGTCTAGTGAAGAGGAGAGAGTTATAGGAACTCGGAGCAGAGGCAGACTGACAAGAGAGGGCAGAGATGGCAGCCCCCTATGGGGTGGGAGGGCCACAGCTGAGCTGTGCCCATCAAATGGGACCTGGCTGAGTGGTCATTTCAGCCAGTGGCAACAGCTGTGAGAAGGATGATGGTGTTTCTAAGGCAGTGGAGAGGCTGAAGAGGAGTCTCACCTCCTACCAAGCTCCTCTCTGTGTCTCCATTGCCACCTTCTTGCTGATCCTCAGACTTACCAGGCAAGTTCTCACCTCAGGGCCTTTGCACTTGCTCTTCCCTCTGCTCAGTGCCCTCTGCCCCTGATTATATGCATGGCATCCTTCCCCTCAGTCTCCGCTCCAATGTCACTATCAGAGAGGCCTTTCCTGACCACACTGTATAAAATAGCAGCATCTAGGGGTGCCTGGGTGGCTCAGTCGTTAAGCGTCTGCCTTCAGCTCAGGTCATGATCCCAGGGTCCTGGGATCGAGCCCCGCATTGGGCTCCCTGCTCCGCGGGGGGCTCACTTCTCCCTCTCCCTCTCCCACTGCTTGTGTTCCCTCTCTCGTTGTGTCTCTCTCTGCCAAATAAATAAATAAAATCTTAAAAAATAATAAAATAAAATAAAATAAAATAGCAGCATCCCATCGCCACATATACCATGTTCCCTTGCTATCTTTCTTCATTATAACCACACAAAGTATATTATATAATGTGTTTGCTTTTTACCATCTGTCTTGCCTCACTTCAATACAAGCTCCACGAAGGCAAAGACTTTGTTTCATTCCCTGCTATGTTGAACATGTGGTCAATGTTCTGTATTTACAGAATGAATGAATGAATGAATGAATGAATGAATGAATCAGACGACAGAAGATGCCTGTCAGAACTCCCGGAGCTGGCAGACTCCTCCAACAGACTACACTCCTGCTGACAAATCAGCAATGTCTTCCTTCCACAGGTGACACCCGAGACCCAGAACAGGAGTGGTGGCAGGTGAGGGTGGATGGATACAAAGGGTGGGATGGGGGAGAGCAAGGGCGGAGGAGTTCAGAAAACCTGGCTCAGGCCCAGCTTGATTCCACTAGGAGAATGCTTTATGCTCTAAAGGAATCTCTAGCCCAGGCTTGAAGGCGGCAGGAAAGACAGTCAAGGCAAAAAGGCGAGTGATCAATATGAGCCACAACCTAACAGATGGAGCGGGTCCTCAGGAAAGAATCACAGGAAATGTCAGAGTTTTCAAAGCCCCCAAACACACTCTCGGGACAAAACAGGGTCTGAGTCTCATCAGAGACAGGTGACAGAAGGAGGCAGGGGACACAGCAAATAGGGAAAAGTCTGGGAGAACAGAGCACCGCAGGGCCAGGAGAACCTCCTGAAGATATATGAAATAGACACAGAGGAAAGAGCTTGACCTTGACCCTCACTCGGCCTCCCGCTGGCTGAGTAAGCGCGGCAAGCCGCTTCCCCTCTCCCAGCCTCCATTTCCTCATCAGTAAAGTGACAGCAATAATCCCAACTTCCCAGGGGTGTCACAAGGCTGACTTAAAACAGGTCCTGAAAAATTACTTGAAGTAGTACCCAGCATACAGCAGACATTCATCAAATTTATTCTCTTCCCTAAACTGAAGGAAGGGATAAATAAATAAATAAATAAATAAATAAATAAATAAATAAAAACTGACTTTTCAGGTAGATAATCCTGTTTTCCCTATTCCTGTGATTTATTAATTCAATAAATACACACGGAAGTGCCAGATGCTCGCTGGCCACAATGCTGGATGCGAAGAAGGATCCACCCCCACCCCCATGTCGGACCTCGATGGTCTTACATCCAGTTGGGAAGATGAGGAACACTCCAGCCAAAGGCAGAGCAATGACACGGGCATCGTATTATTAAGTACAGAATTGGCAGTGTAGCAATAAGTACTACACAAATTCAGGAGAAGGAAAGATCAATGCTTCGAGATCACTGTGGGCTCCGGTGGTCAGGGGAGGCAGCTCAGACATTGGCCTTGAAGGAAAGGGCAGCTCGGTTTAAACATGGAGAAGGGCAGAACTTGAAGCAGGCTTGAAGGCGCCAGGGGTGGTGGGTCCTAGCAGGTAAGGACAGCGAGGCAGGTTGTGGAAGCCTTCGAATGTCTATTTGAGGAGTTTGGGCTTCATCCACTGACGACTACAGAAAAAAAAAATGTAAGGTGACAATAAACAAGGTCTCAGGATGACTTGAAGGAGAGACAGATGCGAGGCTGGGAAATGGCCCCTCCAAGCGACATGATGTGTCTGTGGCCCCGGATTCCAGACTCGTTGCCACCTCTGCCCTCGGATTACAAACTGTACTATTTGCAAAGCCCCACAAACTGCTCCTTGAGACATAATGTCCCTGTGCCCGGAGGATGTGAGACCAGAGCAGAAGACCAGAGCCATTGCCCAGTGTGAGGGAGAAAGAGCCTGATGAAGGGGATGTCTCACGCCGTAAAGGAGGACTTATATCCAAGAAACATAAAAGGAAGCTGGTACATGAATACTGGAATTAGAAGAAGGGGGTGGGCATCAAAAGTGTTGCTGAGGTTTTGAGCCCAAGCAGCTGGGAAGGTGGTGGTGCCAACAACAGAAATGAAGGATCCAGAAGAGCAGATGGCTTGAGACATGGGAAGACATCAAATTTCAATGTAGGCACATAAATTTTACAATGGCAGCCGGATATCCAAATAATAATAGTGATAACAATAATATCTAATCGGCAACTGAAATGTAGCATGAGAGGTGGAGACTGATAGGTCAGCGGAAACCAGGAATCCAAGACTGGTAAGGAAGCCACTGTGACCTGCCTACCAGCCAGAACCAGGGCTAGCTATATTTGGACTCTCAAAGACACTGTAACTGTAGAGATAAGATCTCATCTTGGCCTAATGGTCCCATTTTACCATGGAAAAAAGCAAGAGGAAGCAATTTGTGCAAAAGGAGCTAATAACCCATCCATACTTAAATGCTGGCATTCCGGTATGCACTATGAACCACCTCCTCCAGGAAGCCTTCCCTAACTACTGCAGCTCCCACTGATGTCATGCTCCTCCTACCACGGTTGGTCTGCAAGTCATAATTATTTACTTACACTCTGGTTGTTCTCTGATTATTTGCTAGCCTACTCCTCTCATGCCTCCTGCACTAGATTATAATTCTTTGATGTCAGAGATCAAATCTTCAAATAATCTACTTCTTGTATACCAATCAACTGTAATTATTGAGTTAATTCAGATTTATCTTCCCAATAAATCCCCATTACACAGATGAGTAAACTGAGGCACAAAGAAGTAAAAAGCTTAGCCTAAGGTCACAAGGCTAAAAAGTAGACAGACGATTCAAACCCAGGTCTTAAACTCTACAGCAGGTGCTGTTGGTTGCTTCTTTCGAAAACCATTCCTCTCTGAGGCCCAACACACAAATCAAGACTGTTCTAGGCCAGTGATGGTGGTCTTCTTCCCTGGCCTGTGGTTGGTGTACATGATCAATGTGATTCACATTTCCAGCCAATGAGACCCGAGGGAAATTCTGCTGAGGGGCCTTTGGGAAAGGTTTCCCTCCAGCCTTTTCTGCCTCTGCTTCTTATTGTAAGGGTGTAATGGCTGGAGCCATTGCAACCATCTTATGACCTTATGAACAAGGAAAGATAAAAAGAATCTAGATCTTGATGATGCTGTTGAACCACTGAAAGAACCAAGCTCGGGGCGGACATAGCCCACACCTCTTACAATGGGAGATACTAAGTTCCTTACTGCCTCAGCCAGCTGAGTTCAAGTTTTCTATTTACAATCCTGACTGATACCCACTCCAATAGAGGCCTCTTTCCCTAAAGATACCTGAGTCAAGCATTATGGGAGATACATAACAAGTAAAAGTCCTGGTCCCTGCCCTCATTGTGCCTGTCCCGAGATTGGACAATCAATAAGTGTTCGATCTATATTAGATTGAGTCTCCCTTTGCTCACCGGTACCAGGTGATATATATTCCCTGAAAGCATCTTTCTTCCCTTTACTAAACCTCACTGATTATCTCTAGGTTTCAGCCTCACAATTGGACTCTGGCCTCAACATTACTGACCAGGTCCTTCCCTGTAGCATCCCCCCACCTCTGAGGATTGAGCTAAAAGCAAGGTACTTGCACTTGGCCCAAAGAGACCATCAGCGAAACTCCGCATTCCTAAATATTTGTTCTTTGAAATGTCTTTCTCAATTAGATCTCACCCAAATGTTTGAGAGTCAGGCTGAATTCCAACTTCCTGCTCCAGAACAGACATGTTGAGCCTGCGTAATTACTGCAGCCAGCTTTATTTGCTATAAAAACATGGATTTTTTTTGCTCCTTCTCAACTGTAAAATAATCAATAAATAGGATCCAGATGAAAAATGCCCGCATTTAGGAAAACAACCCTTTTACGGTTCTTTTCTTTGGGGTCTAATTAATACGTTGGGGATAAAATGTGCTGTACATTTACCCAACCAGCTACATTGAAACACAAACACTCCTTTCCTCCTGCTGAGATAGGGCTTCACATCAGAAATATAGGTGAAACAGACAGTTTCAAAACATTCCAAAATGTTCAACAAACAGATCTGTAAACCTGTGATGCGGACTTCCTCCAACCCCTCTCTGTTCACACTGGCTGTTCAATTTTTCTCTCTTCTCTAAGAACACATTGCGTAATTACTGTCAAATGAGACACAGATAGTCCCATTAGCAAGAGAAGCAATCTCTCTGACTTTCTTTCTTTTAAATGAAGAAGACATGCCTTTTTGGATACTGACCACCCAGGCCATGAAAGTTTCATGAGGGGTTCTCGAAGCAGATGACACCTTTTCAATTACAAGCACTGCTATAATAAACCCCCACAGAGCCACAGGGCATGGAGTCTACATCCAACACATGACACCTATTTATTCCCTAATTATATTGCAATATATTCTCTCTGTGTGTGTGCTGATGAAGATAAAATATTCTTTTAATTCTATGGCCTCCTGGGGAGACGAAGGGGAGGGGATTATACATAGGCAAATTCTGGGAGTTCCTAGAGCTAAATCACAGCCTTTGTCCCAGGCTCCTTGACTGCATGCATGATCTCAAGAAAATCTCTCACTTTCCCTTGTTCTACCACAGTGGTTCTCAAAGTGTGGCCCCAGACCAAGAGTACCAGCATCACCTGGGAACTCCTTACAGATTCAAATTACTGGACCCACTCTGGACCCACTGAATCAGAAACTTTGGGGGCGGAGCCCAGCAATCTGTGTTTAAATAAGCCTTCCAGGGTGAAGTCTAAGAGCCACTGGTCTACAAAATAGAAAGGAAAGAGCATCATTTTAAATCAAATTAGAGATCAGGAATACCTGGACTCTATAGTGCTGGGCTCCCTTCTGCATAGCTGTCCCAATCTGCAGAGTCAGGGCTCCATTTACCCATTTGTACAATGGGGCTACAGAGTTCAAGTAGCTGTGGATGCTGAAATTTAAGAGGTACATGGCTATCAGGCACCAGTCTCTATGGATACCTAGCAAGATCACAGTTGCCAACACTCACCAGGTCTCTCCCCCTGTGCTCTGACTGGCAGCAACTCTGCAGAGCTGCTCCCCAATGCCATATCTAAGGTCTTCAATGCAGCTGCCTCTGGGTTACCCTTGGCAACCAGGAGCTGGGGTCATGGAAGACCACAGGCTCTCCAAATCTCATAGCCAACAGCTCCAAGCCTTTCACCTCAGAGCCTTGAACCACTAGAGGGGAGGCTCAGGATTCTCTGTTATATTGTCCCGTTTCTTCAGACATCTTTTGTGTATTTGCCTCCTTTCCACATCTAGACTTTACCTTACAGAGAACAGAAGCTTAGAATGTCAGCATCACGAGGTATGGGACTCTGCCTGGCTGGTTCAGCGGTGTATCCCCAAGGCTTAGACCAGTGCCTGGTAAAAAGTATGAGCTCGAAAACTATCTGTTGACTAAATATTCCTAGCACAGTAAATGCCCTGCCCATAGTAGGACCAAGAGTGTGTTCAAAACCCCTCAAGTATCTAAATTCTGGAAGTTTTGGATGGAGGAACAAAGAAACTATTTGAAAGCCCAGGGAACAAGGAGAAAAGGGTAAAGGAGAAGCAAAAGGCTGAATATGACCCTTGCTGACTTCCCAGCCGATTGCTCACCCTAGTGCTAGAAGATTCTGGGGACCCGTTCTGAGTTTGCTTTCTGAGGAGCTGGCTCTTCCAACTGCCCTAGTGCTTCTCTCTCAAAAGGCAGATTCTCATCCGCCCTGACTCTGCTGTCCTTTGAACAAGTCATGAGCTTCCCTGCCCGTCTCTTCATGCTCAAGCCTTGTGCCCCACCAACCTCCTCCCCCAACTGGAAATCTACCCAAGGCTCAATTCCAAATCCTCCCTTCTCCAACTGTCCATCATTCTGCCCCCTCCAAAAGCGATTTCACCTGAGCAGGTCTAGCTTCCCTGGCTACAAGACAACGGCTGTTCTCCCTTTATGAGGCTGGGCCAGGTCTAAGGGCTCCCTTTCCCCGCAGACTTCAGTGCAGGCACAGGATGGGTATGCAACAAACCATTACCTCAGTGATTTATCCTGGGAGGTGATCCCAACTCTGCGACTAACAAGAGAATCCTGAGACCAGTCCTCAACGCCTGCCAAGGGCACACTGTGGCCTGACCGGAAGCAGCAGCCCCACGCTAAGAAAGTGATGATGAGAGTACTAGGGGGGAAAAAAAAAAAACCTGAACTAGGAGTCAGGAGACCTGGTTTACATTCCCTTCCACCCCTTAACCAGCTCTAAGCAAGTCCTTTCACTTCTCTGGGCCTCAGTTTGCTGATCTGGGAGATGGGAGGAAGAGATGGAGACCGAGGAGACCTTGACTTTTGAGGGGCTTAAACAATCGGTGAGCCACCGAAAGGGGTGGCGTGTGGCGTGCACCAGGGAAAACCCGCCAAACGAGCTGAGGATGGAGTGCTCCTGGGTGGTCGGTTCGACGCCCTCCCGGCCCCCAGTCCAACCTACGGGGAGTCCAGGGAAGACGGCAGGCGGGGAGGAACCCTTTCCTCAAAGCCCGCACCTCTCGGTCCCACTAAACCTGCTCCAAACCCTTCAAGAGAACCTCTCCAATAGCACTCCAACAAAGAAGGCTGCGAGGCAGGGGCCGCTAGCTCCGCGGAAGCCGCACGCGCGGCGAATCCGGTCTCCGGGACTCCGGAAGCCAGCGCACCCACCCCCCCGCCACCCCCCCGCAGGCTCCGAGAGCCACGGCCAACCTCCGCTCCGTGCCACCTGGCCCGGTAATTAACCCCTGCTTCCCCAACAGAGCGCGGGGAGGGGAGAGGGAGGGCCACTGATGCCCGGGCATGCATACCCTGGCCAGAGCGAGCCGAGATGGCCAGGATCCCAAACCACCCAAAGGCCTCCTCCAACCTGCCAGAGGCCCTGCTTTAGCCGCTCCCGGGAGGACGGAGTGGGAGATCCTGAAGCGGAGCCACTTTGAAATATTTTTCTAGAGAGCCTGACCACGCGGGAAGGACGCAGACCAGCCTCGCAGCGCGGGCTAGGAGGAACGGCTCCCGAGAGCGGCTACCGGAGGATGGAGCCGGGGAGTCCAGGTCCGGGAGAAAGCAGCGGGCGGGGGGGGGGGGGGGACCCCGGAAATTATCAAGCCCCGGCCCGGCACCCCCGGGTTCCCGACGGGTCACGGCTCCGTCTCACTCACGGACCTGGACGCCCGCGGGGAACAATTTTGCACCTTTTTAAGTCGTTTTTTTTTTTTTTCTAACATATTAGGAAAAATAAACCAAGTCCAGGAGGAAGGCGGCTGCGCTCTGTAGCTCCAAGGGGCCACAACCACTACCATTTCCCCGCCTCCAACACTACCGCCCAAGGCTGGGCGAGAAGTTGGGAACTTCGGGACCGCGCTCCAGGCGCGCACTGGGAGTGTCTCGCTTCTCTTTTAACTTCGCAAGCTGGGGTCGCCGCGGAGGGAGGGAGGGACGTCCGGGAAGTCAACCCACAGGGCTGTTCGCGTCCCGGACTTCCCCGAAGAGAATCGGGGCGACGGGATGAGAAAGAATGAAAGGAGTATACGTTCCGTTTCGCGCCTCCAAAAAGCAAAAAGCGCGCAAGGCTCGGACTGGGGCTTGGCGGCGGAGAGGCGCTCCGCTGGCCCCTGCGGGGAACCTGGCCGCGTCCCGCAGGCTCCGCGCCGCGACCCCCGCACGAAGGGCGCCCGAGGCACTGCGCGCAGTAGGCGCGCCCAGGGCGGCTCGGGGCTGGGAGTCCCCGCGGGGGGAGCTGCGCCCTCCCCAGACCACCGCGCCACGCCGCGCCGCTGCGCTCCGGTCTTCCCAGCCGCGGGCGCTGCGTCCCGACTGCGGCCAGAGGGCCCGCGCCTGCCCACGCCGGGCGCCCAGCGTCCTGCCGGGACCCCCTGGCGTTCTCCCACGCGCCGGCATTCGCTTCCTCCCCGCGCCAAACTCGGCTCCCGCGGCCCGCACCGAGCAGGGCAGCGGAGATCCGCGGAGCCGGTGAAAAGTTAGTCGCGGGGCTGCAAAGCCCCCTCCCCGGGACCGCAGCCCCCAACCGCCGTCTCCCTGTGCCCCCCGCGCGTCCCGGCTCCGCGTCCTCGCAGTCCCCGCTACGCCGCCTACCTGCTTCGGCGGCCGCCCGGAGCTGGGCCGGCCAGTCGCGCGGTCCCGTCCTCCAGAGCCCGAGCCGCGCCAGAGCGCCGCGCCGGGAGCCGGAGCTGCGGGCAGCCTAGAGCCGGGCGGCGGGCGGCGGGCTCCGCGAGCGAGTGCGCGAGTGAGCGAGCCGGCGGGCGGCTGGAGCCGCGGCTGCTGCTACCGAGCCAGCCCCCACCCCCCGCGTCCCTCGGTCCCTCCCTCCTCTTCCCGCCCAGCTCCCTCCTCCCTGCTCGTGGCTCCCTCCTCCCCTTTCCCTCCGTCTCCCCCTTCGGTCCTTTCAGACCCTGCTCTCCCTCGCTCGCTCGCCTGCTTTTTCCTATCTTTCAGTCCCTCTCCAGCTTTCCTTTAGGTTCCCTTTCTCTGATTCTGGATTTTCCAGCATCTCTTCTCACCACCCTACCCTCCACTCCGCCTTTTCGCCCTTCTGCTCGGTCCTCTCCCATCCCTCTTTCCTCTCTATCCCCTCTCTGTGTCTCTTCGCTATTTTCTCTTCCTTTTAACCTTTTCCCGTCTCTATTGTCGTTTATCCTCCCCTCCTCCCTCCGGGTGGGTCAGAACGGCCTGCGGGCTGCCTCGGGAAGGGAGATCTCCCCGGGGGTGTCGAGGGAGGCCGGGGGAGCCCCTAGGCCTGCTGGTAACAGGCTAAGGATAGAGAGGGACCAGCCAGGGCTGGAGACTGGAACTCCAGAAAGGGGCTTGAGAAATTTCTGGGCCAGGGGGGATAAATCGAGAAGGCACAACCCGCAGAATGTCAAACCCCGAAGCAAGCTGGGTTGAGCCAAGCCTGGTAAGAGGAGGAAACTGAGGCCCAGAGAGAAGAGAGCAAGGACTTGCCTCGCTGAGGTCTGCTCCAGAGGCGGGGCCTAGATCACCCCTGCTCCTCTGCTGGCAGGGTAAATGCGAGGGTAAATGCGAGGGTGCCTGTCCCAAGCCCCAAGCCCCCAGGGCCACTAGGAGGAAACCTTCTCCCACCTTGGGCCAACTGGCTAGCCCCACAGCACTCCTAGAAGGTGCTGAGCCCTAACGGAAGACTTGGCCCAGATGTGGAGAGTGGAACCCCTTCTCCCCAGCCCCACTCTTCTCTGAGCAATGGGGGACTTACCAATGTACTTCTGCTTATTAGGGATAAAGCAGCAACGGGGTGCTTTGCTTGTGTGATTTGTCTCCTTTTCTCCTTGAACTAGAACAAGAGCAGGAAGGCCCAGGCTGGGGGAAAGGTGCTATACACACGTCTCCCCAGGAATTTCTTACAAATAAAGCGAACAGGTTGTCTGAAGCTTGGAGAAATGTGTCTGTAATTCTATCCGGGCACCTAGCCCTCAAAGGTCAACCACTGATAATCATCTTCATTCTGGGTCTGATGGGGCAGGTTTTTCTTGGCATTTTCCACATTTCAGCCCAGTGGGATCCAGAGGAGAGCTGCAGGGTCCTGATTCCCACAGATCCCATTCTGTAGCCCTGCTTCATCAAGACAGGATCATCATTCTCCTAGTTTCACCTCGAATTGCTGGGGCCAGAGTTTGCCCCTTTCAATCCTGTCCCTTCCATGATACCAACCAGAAGCAAACCCTCCATCCAGCCCTGGGTAGAAACCTGCCTTGGGATATTGGCAAAACCCCACACAAATATCCCATCAAGTCCCCTACGTTGGGACATCAAATCCAATAAATAAACCCATGCTGGGGCCTCTGTTGTTCACACCACAAAACCAGAAGAAGCATCAGGCCAGGGCTGGACCTGGGTAAGCAAGTGAGGCACCCAGGGCACGTTTAAAGAGGTGGTCACTGCCGGGCGCCTGGGTGGCTCAGTTTGTTAAGCGACTGCCTTCGGCTCAGGTCATGATCCCGGAGTCCTGGGATGGAGTCCCACATCGGGCTCCCGGCTCAGCGGGGAGCCTGCTTCTCCCTCTGACCCTATCCCCTCTCATGCTGTTTCTCTCTCTCTGTCAAATAAATAAAAATAAACAAAATCTTTAAAAAAACAAAATTTTAAAAAAAAGAGGCGGTCACTGCCTGTGTCATGCATATACAGAGTGAGCATCTGAGAGGGAGCACCTCCTTAAATTCTGCACCCCAGGAGTCTTCCTGCTTCACCCTAATCCTGGTCAAATAGGGTTGTCACTAACTAGCTGTGTCACCTTGGTCCATCTCGATGCCTCTCTGACCTTCAGTTTCCCCACCTGACTATGAAGGAGCTGAAACAGATACTCTCCAAGACCTTCTCCAGCTCTGAGGTGTTGCAGTTTGTGGGTATCAGAGATGCCAAAGGCTAAGAGAACAGGTCCGAACTTTCTGGGTTTGTACTCCTCCTCCAGCCCTTACTAACTGTGACACTGGACAGCCACTTTGCTCCCCTAACCTCAGTTACCCTGTGAGTAGGTTGGGATGGATAAGAGCACTGTGAGCCCTCTGAGGATTAACCCAAATAATACACAGAGGAGCACTGGACAACCATTAGCAATGATAGTCTACAAGGTAGGTATTTGCATATTTTTTCTTCATCTTCACGTTGCCTTTTGGATTATACCTTCCACCTCCTACCATGCCTTTCATCCTCACCTCTGGGTGGTAGACAGCCATTTGTAATTCTCAAACCCCAGTTCTGCCAGGTTCAGGGAGGTGGGCAGGTCTTCCCGGATAACCCTCCCACCGCATCTCAAGGAGCAAATGCACGGGAAGCAACCTGCTCCCCACACCACACACTCCCACACTGCCACCCTGTCAGGCGTGAATTGCGCAGCTGGGGGTTGCTGGCCCCCTCTGTGCTGGGCTGGGGATTGCCTGGTTTTCTGCCATACTCTAAAAAGCCACAAAGATCTATAAAGCTGCACCTTCTCCGCCCAGATGGCAGACCTCCAAGGACACAGGTCCCAACAGAGCCAGGAACACTTTTAGCAAATATCTCTGAGGGTCGGCTCGGGGTCATGTTGGAGCCCATGAGCCATCATTCATTTGTCAGTTCCCGAGTGCCTGCTTACGGGAGTACTGCTTTGCACATCCCACTGCTGTGGACATGTTCAACCCAGCTGCAAGTTTGTTTTGGAAATTACGATAACATCGAAGACCAGGCTGCTCCTCGAAATGCCTAATCTGAGACAAAAGTCCACTATTCTGAGCTATAAGTCCTGCTCTCAAAAAGCTTATGTTCTAATTGGGGCAAGAAGACAGTAGAGCGCAGGAGTGGAGTGAGGTGATTGAGAGCAGAGGCCCCCAAAGCAGCTGCCTGAGTTCGAGTCCTGCCTCCATCACTTGTTAGCTAGGTGAGGGCGAGTGAACTACCTAAGCCCTCTGTGCTTCAGTGTTCTTGTCTGCAAAATGGGAATGACAATGAGATAAACACTGCTACCATCCCCATCTCACAGAGGAGGAAACCAAGGCTCAGAAAGAAGGCTCACCTGGCTCAAGGCCACACAGAAAATCAATAGAGCCCAAGCAGAATGGACATCATTGTCTTTGCTCCCCCCCCACTCCCCTCCCCCTGGGCTTCTCCTATCTTTCCTTCTAGAGCTCTCCCAAGTGTCTCTTCTCCCGTAAAATGGCATCTGACACCCAGTTCATTTCCACCTCTAAACACTTCAGCCTGGATGGGACTGGAAGGTGAGGAGGCCCAAACTCTGGTGACCAAGGTGGGAGGGCCTTCTCATTTTTAGAAATAAAGGACCGGAAGGCTAGGACACAGGACGGATGTCCAGGACTCCAGCCACAATGCTCCCCACCCTCCTTCCGCTCAGGTGTACAGGGAATTCCCTATGTTCTCCTTCCCTCCTCTCCTCTCCCTCCTCTCCTTGCTTCCCCCTCTAGCTTTCGCTTTCGCAGAGCCCTGGGTCAGAGCCCCAGGGAGGAGCAACCACCGAAAACCCATCAGGGGATGACTGGAATTTGTTGAGTGCCGGAAAGATTTCAACTCCTCCACTGAAACCTGCCCCACCACACCCTAAGGTATTTGGGGCCTTACTTACCTCCATATCTATTACAAGAGGCTTAGCCTTGTTAAGAGAATAAATAAAATATATACAGTTTCCTTTTTTAAGATTTTATTTAATTATTTGACAGAGAGAGAGTACAAGCAGGGGGAGTGGCAGGGGGAGAGGAAAAAGAAGACTCACTGCTGAGCAGGGAGCCCGATGCGGGACTTGATCCCAGGACCCCGGGATCGTGACCTGAGCCCAAGGCAGACGCGTAACCGACTGAAACACCCCAGCATCCCCATGTCTACAGTTTATTACTAAGGTATACATAGGGTCTCATTTAACTCTCCCAGCAATAGTCTACAGCAGGCAGTATCATCCCCCTTTCACAGAAGGGGAAACTGAGGGTCCAAGACAAAGTGATAGAACCCACGTTTGAATTCAAGCCTGCTCACAGCTCTTCCCTCCACGCAACCGAGTCTTGTGCTTTAGGGCTGGCACTAGTGTAAGGCAAGCGAGGATCCTCGAGCCAAAACATAAGAAGGCACGTGCTCTCGGGCACCAACGTCTACTTACACAACCCTGAGAAAAAGCAACCTTCGGATACCCTCCAAAGAATTATAGGGACTGTGGGATCCCTGTGTCCCACTGCCCTGCCAAGGTGCAGAGAAGAAACCACAGAGGAGCCAGCATCCAAGGGAACCTTCCAGTGTTGCCTCCTCTCACAGAACACACACCAACAGTACGCCGGACACATCCTCTGACATACCCACACGCAGCAATCCTGCCCAGCACACGATTACCAAGAGAGAACAACCCAGCGCACCTACATCCGCATCGACACAACTCAAAATGCCTGCACATGCATATAATACAATTCCTGCCCTCACTCCAAAACGGGGGAGGGAGATAGAAGATCTGAGTAAAACCCTGGAAAAACTTCCTTCACAAGCTTTTTATGAACCCGCAGCCACCAATCAAAGTCTTGATTAACTTGGTTGTATTTATTAGATTGTGTTCAATATTTAATAACTTTGAATATGGATGGAATATTTCATGAGATTGGTAGAGACCTATTTATGTATAACCGTCAGAAGGGCCAATTGCTTTGAACTGGGAATTGAATGGAACTCGAATTCTCAGAAGCCAGAGCTGGAAATCTCTCCATTGTACATTTTCATGGATTTATTTAAATTATAGGTTATCGTCATGACATTATTACGCTATTATTTGTTATGATGCTCTACTTTTATAACCGATTATTACACAGTCCCAGGAAATGTGGCGTTGAGACATTGAATTTCCTTGCGTCCAGGCGAATTTGAATTGGGTTTGTTCTCTTTCCTTCATGTTTACCAGGAAAAGGGACCAAATGTGATGTTGTGAAATGTATCACGTCTTAAGCCCTTAGTCCTCCCACAGGCACAAGATGATCTGGAAGCAATTTATGGGGTATACATTGTCCAAGACCAATTTGTCCAAGAGAAGGAACTCAGCCGAC
The DNA here is from genome assembly GCF_002201575.2 of Neomonachus schauinslandi. Classification (NCBI taxonomy): domain Eukaryota; kingdom Metazoa; phylum Chordata; class Mammalia; order Carnivora; family Phocidae; genus Neomonachus; species Neomonachus schauinslandi. The sequence continues at coordinate 104,650,652 of NC_058411.1, forward strand.
TGCAGACAAGCAAAATGAATTTCTGAATCTTTTTTACAGAAATGAGAGAATCAGATGCAAAACGAAGCTTCCAGAGGCATCATGGAGGTTCCTGAAAGTCCTTGGAGGATTGGAGATTCTGGAAGTTAAAGAATGAACTCAGCATATCCACGTACGCAGATTTTATGTAAGTTACCGTTATTATTAATGGTGCTATCTAGGTAAGAGGTAATTATAAAATGTGGTTTGTTAGGGGCCAAAGTTAAATCATTGGAAATGGTCCTTATGCCACAGCAGTCTGCAGCCCAGCAGGATGTAAACTGCTTACTCACAAAAGAGAGAAAATGCATCCTCCATCAAATACCTCATTTTCCTGACACACCTTTGTCATATTCTGATTTGCTTTGATTTGGGGTCCAAAGCACATGTAAATGAATGCTGTCAAAAGAATAGTAATGATAATAAAACCATTAGGTGGAGAGTAAGCCTCTGACTCAAATCTGTGTAATTATACTTCTTGGATACTATTTTTATTGTATTTGCAGCAGATAATGGGGGAAAGTATACCTCTAAACACTTCCCCTCTCCTCACCTTCAACAGTCGGCCAACGCTTACATCCTACCTGATAGCCATGCCAGTTTATCTGAACGTCCTGAATTTGACATAGTGTTCTGCCCTCCCCCTACCCCCGGCCCCCATCTTTATTTCTGCTGTTCTCAGACCCTGAACGCCCTTCCCATCCTTTTTCAAGCTTGGCAAACTCCAGTCTTGTCCTTTAAAACTCTGCTCATTGACAAGGCCTTTCTTGGCCCCTCTACCCTATCTGTTTACCTACGTCGATTAGCACTCTTCCCACTGTCATATGATTATTGGTTCATAGGTCTACCTGCCCCCACTGCACAGTGAATTCCATAGAGGCATTTCAATATCTCCAAGGTTTCAGATGGTGCCTGACCTAATGTTGGAGGGGTGGAGGGTTGGACTTGGACATAAAGGCACATGGGTTTTGCTTTTGGCTATTTATCCTCTGACTAGAGTGGAGCAAGGTGTTGGTGTAGGAGCCATCTTACTTTCCAGAAAGTTCATAATGTTCCTCATTCATAGACTCAAATCAAAACTCAAAGGGATTGGTTACTCCTTTGCTTTACAGATAAAGTCATCATCCTCATGTTTTCATTCAACCAGCATTTATAAACTTCTTACCAGGTGCCAGGCTCTCCCTGCCCTGAGTCACAACCCAAATTACGAGGTCAACCCAAGGGGATTGCTGGAAGTGCACAGGGTTTGGGGGCAGCCTCTTTTCTCCAGCACTGCTGGCCATTCCCTCTAGTGACCGAGAGACTTTGGGGGAAGCAGAAGAATCTCCACCTCAGGAAGCGGTCTGGGACTCCTGCCCAGTGGTAGCTTGATTTGGCAAATCCATAGCTTTTTTTTTTTAAGATTTTATTTTTTTATTTATTTGAGAGAGTGAGAGAGCACAAGGGGGGGGAGGGGCAGAGGGAGAGGGAGGACTCAGGGTTCGATCCCAGAACCTTGGGATCATGACCTGAGCCAAAGGCAGATACTCAACTGACTGAGCCATCCAGGCACCCCAAATCCTTAGCTTTTTAACACACGCCTCAAATCCTTTGTGGAAGTAGGTAGGGTATCAACTCAATTCTCCCATAAAACAAACTGCCACCCTGCCCTTCAGCTTCCTCTGCCCCCACTTCCTGCTCTGCTCTTGGTCCGCCAGCAATGCTGAAAGCTTGCAGGCCCTGTGTCTATTGGACAACAAGCTACATGACGAAAGGGACTTTGGTCTGCTGCCACACATCTAGCTCCTAGGACAACATCTGAAACACAGTAGGCCATCAAGAATGTTTCTTAGATGAATTAGTGAATGACATGTCATCTCTTTGTCTTTGCTAATGATGTCTCCTCTGTTTGGAATGCCCTTCCACCTTTTGTCAACCCAACTCTTACTCATCCAGTGAGAGAGCTCAGGCATATTGTCCCGTAGCAAGTTTTCCTTGAAGCCCCTGGGCTGCACCAAATTCCCTTCCTCTGGGTTTCCTGAAACCCTGTCCATAGGCCTCTCTTACCACTAACCACAGCATGCTGCATGGATCTATTATGCATCTGCTGCCCACACTGGACATTGATATTGTGAAGACAGGAACCACACGTTATTCATCTTCATACCCTCACCTCCTTGGCAAGGTGTCTGACACACAGAAACCACTCTATAATGATTTGTCAAGTTGAGCTAAACAACCCCAAGAGGATGCGGATTGGGTCATACCAAATGTGATTGCTGATTCAGTTGGTCATTTGGCAAATGTTGATTGAGTGCCTATGATGTTCCAAGCACTGTTCTAGGTACTGGACATCCAGCACTGAGCCAGATGGACAAAAATAATGATAATGATAGTATTTGTTAATCAGACATGATCCAGACACTTTACGAGGCTAGTTAAGTGGTGTATAGAGTCAATATGAAAACGGCTTCAAACTTCAGCTTTAACCATAGTATGATTTAAATAAGGCAAGAAATTCAGGGTCTCAATAACTCCACGGTCTCTCTTTCCCAGGCTTCAGTATCCCCACCTGTATTATGGATAAATGCTGTAATCTCCCAAGAGATATGTTAATATACATTTATACAGGGGCCTCTGAAATTCCTTGCACATTTTTAAATCTCAATAATTTGCCTGGAAATACTTTGCAAATAGCGTGAAGTATCCCAAGGCTTAGAAAACACTTCACAATTGCACAAAGTACAATCTAAATCCCATGATAAATAAGAAATTAGAGTCCAATCACCTTGCAATTCAGTTGAAATTCATTGCCTTTAAAATGTCTTTTATGGATTTCTTTGATCCTACCCACCTACCTATGTTACATTGAACCAACTTTTATTGAGTCCTTCTATTATGTCAGGCACTGTAGTAGGCATGAAGGAAAACCAAGATTAATAAGATATGATCTTAACATTAAAGAGCTCCCAGCTTTGTGGGAAAGACAGAAACACACCTTACCTACTGTAACCTGTGAGACTGGGAAATGCCGTGACCCAGGTATACACAAGCAGCCATGGGAGCGCAGAGGACAAGCATATTCATGTTGCTGGGGCTGGTATCAGGAAGGCTTGACCAAGTGGTGGTGCCTGAGCCACATCTGAATCCATGAGTATCGTCTGGCAAACAGTGAAAAGAAGGGAAAAGATGTGGGGCGCCTGGGTGGCTCTGTTAGTAAAGCATCTGACTCTTGATTTTGGCTCAGATCATGATCTCAGGGTTGTGAGATAGATCCCTGCACTCAGTGGGGAGTCTGCCTGAGATTCTCTCCCTCTGCCCTTCCCCCCCACTTGTGTGTGTGTGTGTGTGTGTGTGTGCGCGCGCGCGCGCACGTGCACACGTATGCGCTCTCTCTCTCAATAAATAAATCTTAAAGAACGGGGGGAGGATGGGCTAGAAAGAGAAGGGATGTGGGCACCATGATAGGAAGTGCATGGCAACACTCAAGAAGTGTACACATCATAGGCAGCTGGAGCAAATGTAATAGAGAAAAACTTGGAAAAGTGAGCTGGGCTCTGATGGTGAAGGATATTGACTGATAGGTTAGAATTTTTTTCTGGAGATAATGGAGAATATTATCAAAGCTTAAGGGTTGTTTTGTTTTAAATATTTTTATTTATTTTATTTTATTTATTTGACAGAGAGAGACACAGCGAGAGAGGGAACACAAGCAGGGGGAGTGGGAGAGGGAGAAGCAGGCTTCCCGCTGAGCAGAGAGCCCAATGCGGGGCTTGATCCCAGGACCCTGGGATCATGACCTGAGCCGAAGGCAGACGTTTAACGACTGAGCCACCCAGGCGCCCCAAAGCTTAAGCATTTTAAAGTTACATGATGTCTTTATGTATATGTTATACATGTTATAAGGACATATGTTATAATATTCTGCCACAAGAAATGCATAAAGACCAATACTATTTGCCTCATAGGGAGTATTTACTGCATGTCAAGAGAGCTGTGTTAAGCACCTGATAAGCGCTGTCCCATTTTACCACAACAACCCCAAGCTGAGGTATCGTGATGCCCATTTTACAGATGTGGCAACGGAGGATCCAAGTGATTAAGTCTCCCAGCTAGTCCGTAGCAGACCTGGAACTTGAAAGCAGATGGATCTGACTCCAAAGCCCATGATTTTAACCTCTGGGCTGTGGCAGCAGCTTGTGCAAACAATAAACTCATGAATGAGGGGTTTACATAAAATTCTCTTTTCAGCCTTAGTATATATCAAAGGTTTTTAAATATTAGCTCTCTTTAACCCAGTAATGAGATTTCTGGGAATAAATCTTAAAGAAATAATCAGAAATTCACCCAAAGATGAATGCACAAAGATGATTATTGAAATATTACTTATACTAGAGAAAAGTTGTGAAGCAATCTAAGTGCTCAGCATTAGGAAAAGAGTTCATTATAAAATGATGGAGTACTATATGAGCATCAAAATTATGATTGCATGAGCTAGAAAATTATATATATATATATATATATATATATATATGCACAGAAAAAAAAAAGAGAAAAAATGCAAAAGACACATGTCAAAATGTAATTGGTGACCTAAGTGAGGGGACCAGGCTTTTTCCTCCTACACATTCCATATTTTCTACATTTGAGCACCTCATTCTTTTTTTTTTTTTAAGATTTCACTTTTAAGTAAACTCTATGCCCAACGTGGGGCTCAAACTTACAAAACCCTGAGATCAAGAGTTACATGCTCTACTGACCAAGCCAGCCAGGAGCCCCTTGAGCCCCTCATTCTTGAGATCATGAAAAAAAACTTTTAAATCTATCCTGTGTGTTTTAAAACAAATGTCAGCTAGGTGAGCCCGGGCGGTCAGAGAAATGAGAGACGTCACAGCCAAATCACCTCCCTGCCTATTGAGCCTCGGAGGTCTTTAGTTTTAAACATTGACTGAGCTAGTGTCCCAACCAGGACGTGCAAGGGTCCGAATTCCAATCATTCCATTTACTCATAGGTACTCAAATATTGAAAGTACGCAGACTCATTCATCTTACAATCAAAAGTGTAAATTGCAATGTTCTTGCAATTTGTTTAATTAACACTTCTGTTAAATACTATCATGTTTGTGCCTTAGACTGACCATGTGACATTTTCAGGGGAGGTGGGGGGAGGAGAAGAAAGAACAGAGCCAGAACTTTGGGGCCCAACCTGGGAAACCAACTGTCTGGTTAAGTGCCGAAACTTACTCTAAGATTGGTGGGCCCTCTGAGAGGAATTAGAGTTAAAGCTAATAACCCAATTTGGAATAATTTAAAGCTCTTTTTAGGGAAGTTTTTTACTCGATTGGGCTCATTATGCATGGGTTTAATGTGTAACAATTTGTTCTTGAAAGCTAACATTATTGTTGGCAATAAAGATAGGAAGTGGAAATAAGTTTCCAATATGTAAAGCAGATTTATTTCTCATTTCATATGGACTTGTTCCGGGTCTCTGCTTATGAATCACACCATGCTCCTGGCAATAAGATGCTGTCCATGCAGTTGGTTATGATAAATGGCCTGTAATTGTGAATCTGATATTGGTTTTCAATATTGAATTTATCATTCTGTCCTCTTAACAGATATTAAATACTTTTAAGAATTTATCCATTGGCCTGATCCATCTGTGATTTTTCAATATGTAAAATTTATTAGTTTCCTAGTTTTTTGAGATTTTAACAGTCGACAACATCATTAATAATGCTGAGTAATGGAGCTGACCTCTTTTAAACCTCGTTCCCTTCCACTAATCCAGAACATCCAAATTGAATCAAAATGTATTCGATTTAGGGACCCGAAAAGAAAACGGCGGTGGGGGCAGGGTGCATGATCCGCAAGGCAGCTCTCCCAGGCTGGGCATCCGTTCGTTCACCTGTTCCCCTCTGAGCAGGTGCACAGAGGGAGCCCGGGCCAGGCTGCATGCGCCTTCCCCGCCGCATCCTCCGCCTCCACCTCCCGTGAATGAGCCAGCTCCGTGTCCCTCTCTCCCTTAGCTGCCTCAGTTTCTTCAGTGCGGGGTGATTGATGATAATAATAATGCTGCTTGTCTGGCTCCCTCTTGGAGAGCGCTTTGTGAATTAATAGAAGCGTGCGGGCTGTGCACTTGGAGAGCCCCCTCCAGGATGGCTCCACTGCTGCCCTGGACTGCTCCTCAAGCTTGGCTGGGAAGGATTCCTGCCCTTCACTGTTGGAAGGGCAGGAAGAGTGCAAAAGAAAGAAAGAAATCAGGCTGGGTGAAAGAGAAACAAGGCTGTGGGAAACACTAACAAAGCAAAACTTACCCTGTCCCCTGGTTCTGTGTGTTTAGGGCCACGCCAGCGCGTTGCCCCCAGAACAGCCCTGAAACTAGTTCAAGGTTAGAGTCTGGGGCTGTGTTTTTGCTGGGTTTTGTGGTTGCTGATGTTGTAGCCTCCTGGGCTACATCTCACAGTTCCTGTAGCATTCTCTGTGGTAAGTGGACATCTGGAGGCTTCCCAAGGTCAGGGAACAAGTTGGCCACCAGCTGCAGGGGTCCTTCATGCAGGGTCCCAGAAGGGGATGGAGCCAGGGATGTGCACACAGGTAGAAGGACAATGAGCCTCATGACAGGCCAGGGGATAGACAGAGAGCAGCCTGAAGAGGGGTCCAGCCTAGTGTCCTGGTCACACTTAGGGAACAGAGAGTCACCTTCTCAGGAACATTACAAGATGAGCAACAGCACGACTGCCTCTGACCTGTAGATAATTGAAAAATAACTGCCTTGGGGCGCCTGGATGGCTGTTGTTAAGTGACTGCCTTCGGCTCAGGTCATGATCCCAGGGTCCTGGGATCGAGCCCTGCATCGGGCTCCCTGCTCGGCGGGAAGCCTGCTTCTCCCTCTCCCACTCCCCCTGCTTGTGTTCCCTCTCTTGCTGTGTCTCTCTCTGTCAAATAAATAAATAAAATCTTTAAAAAAAAAAAGAAAAGAAAAGAAAAAGAACTGCCTTGCCTTCCCCAGAAGCCTAATTTCATATTCTTGCAGTAGCCCAATTGACTTTCAATCCAATGTAAATCGGCCTCCTTGGAAGTTTTGTCTATTTAAGGATTATGGGCCAAGATCAAACTATCAGAAGAAACTGGGAGATGTCAATAGGGTCAGTGAGAGGTGACAAGTTTCCAAAGGGCTCCTAAGTCAAGAAGAAACTTGCTTTTTTACCAAAAGCCAGAGGGCCACCTGGTTCCAGACCTGGCCTATGAGGCCATAGCAGATCAATTGTCCCAGCTGAGACCAGAAGCCAGGTCTCCAAACTCCCTATGTGATGCTCTTTCTGCCCTCCCAGGGCATGGTTTACAAACTGCTCTAAAGGAAGCTATGTCTTCCCCAAATCCCTGCAGATTCTGCATTCACTCCTTGGTCGCTGGCTACACTTCTCATATCAATGGCTAAGCATCCTTCAAAGCCATCTCTCAAACAAAAGATAATTTTAACCTGGCAAATGTTTAATTGAGTGCCTGAGTGTCTGGATGCTTTGCACTTAAACTGCTATGGAGAGGCAAAGAACATATAAAATACAGTCTCCACCCTCAGGTAGGACTAATAAAGGCACTTCACTTAATAATCAATTATTAAATATTTACTGCATGCCTGGCATGGTGCTGGATGCTGCAAAGCCACAGGAAAAAGAATCATGCTTCGTCCCTTTCCAAGGAAGTTGGCTGATTAGAGAGAGAAGGTTTTAACATACAAACCCTGATGGTTTATCATGTAACGTTAAGCTCTGTGGTTGAAGCAATATGCACAAAATGGTTGGGCAGGATGGATGTAGACCGAAACAATCAGAGTAAACTTTATGAAGGAGGAGGCAGGAAAAAAGGGCATGAGAAAAGGATGGGCCAGATAGAGAAGACAAGATAGACATTTTGAGTGTGTGTGTTTGTGTGTCATCAGGAATTCCTTTCTTTCTTATTCAGCCCTTTAGATATCTGCCCACCCTTCCAGGTACTTGCCCATACCTATCTGACAAAGGCAAGGGATGAGAAAAGGTGTAGGAGGCATTCTTCCTTAGCATTCATTGTCATAGGCATCCTTCCCAACCACCCTGCCAAGCAGATATCATGATCCCCTTTTTTTTGGCAGAGGACCGCAGAGCTCAACAGGCAAATCATTTGCCCAAGACTACATGACCTGTATCGGCCAGGTTGGGATTCAAGCCTTGGCCTTGGTCTCCTAGTGCTCATCTTCTCTTACCGCTGAATCATGTGCATTCCGGGAAGCAGAGGACGGCAATGCTCCAAGAAGTCCATGCTAGACTGGGATCTAGAAGGAAGAGGAGGAGGAAGAGAAATGGCATGATGACTGCCCTTCTAAGCATGAGCATGCTGAGTGCTGGGGAGGGCAGGGAAGAGCATCTAGCAGATCATTCACCTTTTTAGAGCCGGCCACCACTGCATTCCCTTGGAGCATTTCCTGGGGCTGACATCTCAACTCTGACTTTTCATCATGATCGCTGCTCCTTGTGGTAAAGCGCCAGTCGTCCTGAAGACACAAGGGCCCCTGCAGCAGCTAGAGTCCCCACTGGGGGCCTTGTCCTTTGTCCAGTGCAAGGCCAGCTTAGCGAGATTTGGTGCTCAGAGAAGCTCCGTGTCTCAACGATGCCCTCTTCTATGAGGCATGGAGGAAAAAACTCACTGAACCAGAAAATACATATCTTCTCAGCACTTAAATGGGTCCTGTTTTAAGCCGGGATCAGTGTGATTAAAATTATAAGAAAATAAGACCAAAGGATACCCCCCACCGTCCTTAATTAGGAGCTAGATGAGAAGGAAGAAACTCTGGTGTAACTTATTTAAAAGGCATAGTCCTGAAGTGGGACCAAGAAAGAGAATAATTAAAGTGAAGGTATCATTATTGTTTTTTTAAAGGGTCTCTGTGGACAGAGGGATCTAATTGGCAGACAAGACACATGAGGAGCATCGGCTCGTTCTCAGAGTGGCTGCTCTGAAGGCAAACATGCAGGAAGCTCTGGCCCCTGGGAGCTCTTTGCTACTTCCCGAGTCTTTCCAAACAGATGGGAGAACAGGACAAATTCCAGGGGCCCGGGATCCTGGGTACACTGACATCAATCATGAGAAATGGTTAAATCTTTTAAACTCCCTTGGCTTGCAGGAGGTGGAGTGACCATGCTGTATTGTCATCACCATCATGGCTGCTTGTTAGTAACATTTATCCAGTACCAACATTGTACTTAGCACAGCACAGAGCAGAAAGGAAGACACAGCTCCAGCTTTGAAAATAAACCTCTAGGCTCCCCTACTGGATTTCTTCCCCAGCAGGGGAACCAGGCTTCAGCAATTCTGGAACACTCCATCCTGCACCCCCCTGATACTGTTTCTTCATTTCCCTTGAGCAATTTCGGATCTTCTGGAATCTGCCCAGTGTTCTGAAGCCCCGTCTGGGTTGCTTGGCCCTCAACCAGCCTCTTTGGCCAAAGTCAGGGCTCAAAGAACAGGGCCAAAGGTGGAAGCAGGCATGGGCAGGCAGATCTGAGAGGGAGCTAACGCAAGCAGGGAATGCGGAGGAAAGAAAGCACAGTGTTTTCTCATGACTGGCATGAGAGTCAAATTAAATACTTCACCTCACGTCACCCCCCTGCTGTTCCAGGGGCCTTGAGCCTCTTACCACTTCATTCTGCAATCTTGCATTTTATAAATCCATGCATACACTTTAAAAATCAAGACCCACACCATAGCAAATGTTATCCGTATGAGTCTTTGGAACACGAAAGCCTTGACAAGTGTCCATGGCCATCTAAGAAATGTATAAATATTATCTATACACATTAGTTCCTCAAGCAAAGTCCCACTTCCCACTGCCAAATGTTATTTTTTATAGCAGCTCTGTAAGATGAGTAAAGGCATATATTTTACCAGTAAGTCACTTTTTATAGCATGGGGAAGAAAAAAAAAAAGCCCCAAATACTTTTACTGCTTTTTAGCCAACAGGATATCTGAATGCAAATGAATGAATCACCTTTGCGATGATTGGCTGCCTGAGTTTCCTTGTCACACACAGAGCAGGCTCAGTGGATGTGACTTGTATCCTCATGAGTCCGGGGGAAAAAGACTGGCACTACCACCAGTGAATTACGAGATTTGTCTTTATCAGTGAAAATAAGGTCATAACTGAGCCCAGCCACCGCCTATTATATGTGTGTTCCATCTACTTTCCTGTATAATGTGAGCCAGTGCACCGGGGTGAGCTGGAGTAGCCCAGTGTATAAATTAGCCATTTGAAAAAGCTGCATTAAGTCTTTCAGGCCACCAGGGTACCCTTTAATGCATTGATGCCACTCTTCAATAAATGCTGGTCTTCTTTACTTCTGACCTACATTTCGATGACAATCTGATGGAAAAGGTACTGGAAGGACTCCTAAGTGTATCTGAAACCAGAGAGAAAAAAATAGTATGTTGAACCACAAGTGGATCCCAGGTGAAAGCTAACCAGTTGTGGAACTGAGTGTCCGGTGGCTGTTTCTAAAGAGAACAACACATGCATTCATGCAGCATCTGTTTACAGAGCAATTTCTCTGGGCGAAGCACCGGGTAGACCTCTGAAGTCCTGGGTCTTCCAAAAGCCGAGGAGAGGAGGTGTATTTTACGTGATGGAAGTTCTTTAGGAGAAGGACAAAGGAAATCATGAGTATTTTCTAAAACCCTGTTTCAGAAACTTGTTTCAGAGTCTAAGACAAGCTGATACTAAATCCTATGAGGAGTGATGTTTTTGATGGGAAGGATCGGAGGAAATAAAAGAAAAAAATTCCTGGAAATGGATCTCCTTCACCTAGTCTTTGGCCTGGAACTTGCACACTGGTCTCCTTGTAGCTGCTTCTCGAAAACAAGTGCACTGACTAAACGCTGCCACAACACAGTAGGCCGGGTCCACTTGGCAAATTCTTCTCTTCCAGAACAGAAGCAAAGGTTGGGCAGCCTGGCAGCAGGCAAAGGGCTGGGAGGGTTATCAAGATAAAACAGACACCAGTCTCTAATCCTCAAAACCTCACAACTTATTTCCTGAATACACAATTATTGAGCACCTACTATATCTACCTGCTCTATTTGGCAAGTCATACTTTTCAGATACAACCAAATTCATGGGGCAAAAGAACTGAGAGCTTACATTCCTGCATATGCTTTAAACATCAGATCCAGACCACTGTAAAATTCTTTCCACATGGGTCTTTGGATCATGAAGGCACTGACAAGTGTCAATGGCCGCCTAATACAGAGAACCCACTCGTTCATTCATTCAACGCATTTTTCAGTGAAAACCTAGTAAGTGCCAGACATTGTTCTAAGCCTTGGAGAACAGTGAACAAAACAAAGTTCGTGTCCCATCAGTGAGAGACAGCCAATAAACAAACACATACATGATGCATACATATTTTTATACATATCCATTTATTTTTTTAAAGATTTATTTATTTATTTGAGAGAGGTGGGGAGGGGCAGAGGGAGAGAGAGAGAGAGAGTCTTTTTTTTTTTTAATTTTTTTTTTTTAAAGATTTTATTTATTTATTTGACAGAGACAGAGACAGCGAGAGTAGGAACACAAGCAGGGGGAGTGGGAGAGGGAGAAGCAAGCTTCCCGCTGAGCCGGGAGCCCGATGTGGGACTCGATCCCAGGACCCTGGGATCATGACCTGAGCCGAAGGCAGTCGCTTAACCAACTGAGCCACCCAGGCGCCCAAGAGAGAGAGAGAGTCTTAAGCAGACTCCACGCTGAGTACAGAGCCCGACACAGGGCTCAACGTCACAAACCTGAGATCATGACCTGAGCCAAAACCAAGAGTTGGATGCTTAACCCACTGCACCACCCAGGCACCCTACATATATCCATTTATAATGAGATGACTAGAATAGAGTGGATTCTGGATCCCAACTGCCTTGGTTCAATCCCATCTTTGTCAATTCCTAGCTGTAGCAACTTAGGGAAGTTATTTAACATCTGGTGTCTCAGTTCTCTCATCTGTAAAGTGGAGACAATAAAAGTAATAATAATAATAATTCCTAATTCACAAGGTTGCTGTTAAGATCAGTATATCAATATATGCAAAGTGTTCAGAACAGTACAAGGCATGTAGTTAGCATTATATGTGTGTGCCAATAATATAAATTCCCTGCTTATCAGATAGGGATAAAATGATGAATTAAAAATAAAGATATAGGGCGCTTGGGTGGCTCAGTTGATTAAGCGTCTGCCTTCAGCTCAGGTCATGATCCTAGAGTCCCTGGATCGAGTCCCGCATCGGGCTCCCTGCTCGGCTGGGAGTCTGCTTCTCCCTCTGACCCTCCCCCCTCTCATGTGCTTGCTCTCTCTCATTCTCTCTCTCTCAAATAAATAAATAAAATCTTTAAAAATAATAATAATAATAATAAAATTAAAATAAATAAATACATAACAATAAAGATATAGAGATGATGGGGGGCTATTTTAAATTGGGTGGTCCGAGAAGGCTTCCCTAAAGGAGGGGACATTTCAACTGAGACCTGAATGAGGCAAGGGCGTGAGCCATGTCAGTAACCAGGGAAGGGCACTGTAAGCAGAGAGTGGCAAGCGCTAACTCCCTGCTCTGGGACCGTGCTCGGGGTGACAAGGAGCAGCAAGGCACTGAAAATGGTCAAAGCAGAGGGAGGGAAAAGGATGACAGGACATGAGGCTGGTAAGGCAGCCATGGGCTGGTTCTATCAGGCCCCAGAGGCCACAGTAGAGTCTTGGATATTATTCTAAGAGCAATGAGAAGTCAACAGAGGGTATTGAGCAAGGGAGTGACAACATATATATTTTAAAATCTTCTGTGTCTGATGGTGCCTCAAAAAATTTCAAAACAGAGCTAGCAAATGATCCAGCAATTCCACTTCTGGGTGTATATTGAAAAGAATTGAATGCAGGGGCTTGAAGAGCAATTCGTACACCCATGTTCGAAGCAGCGCTATTCACAATAGCTAAAGGGTGGAAGCAACCAAAGGAAGGAAATCCTGACACGTCGCCACACTGAGGACGCCCGACTACATGAAACAAGCCAGCCACAAAAGACAAACACTGCATGATTCCACTTACATGAGGTATCTGAAAGAGTCCGATTTATAGAAACAGAAAGTGGAATGATGGGATGCCTGGGTGGCTCAGTCGGTTAAGCATCTGCCTTCCGCTCAGGTCGTGATCCCAGGGTCCTGGGATTGAGCCCCACGATGGGCTTCCTGCCCAGCCAGGAGCCTGCTTCTCCCTCTCCCCACTCCCCCCTGCCTTTGCTTATACTATCTCTTGCTATCTCTCTCTCTCTCTCTAATAAATAAATAAAATCTTCTTAAGAAAACACAAAAAAACAGAAAGTGGAACGGTGGTTGCCAAGGGAGGGGGAATAGAGTTATTGTTTAATGGATATAGAGTCTGGTTTTGCAAGATGAAAGCAGTTCTGGAAATAGGTTACACAACAATATCAAGGTACTTAACTAGAACTGTATACTTAAAAATGGTTAGGAAGGTGAATTTGTTTTTTAAGTAGACTCCACGCCCAGTGTGGAGCCCAACGTGGGGCTTGAACTCACCACCCTGAGATCATGACCTGAGCCGAGATCAAGAGTCGGAAACTTCACTGACACCCAGGCGCCCCTAGGATGGTGAATTTTATGGTATGTGTATTTTACCACAATTTTAGAAGAAATCTTCTGTGTAGCAAATAAACTGGTGGCAAGAAGGAGTGCAAGCAGGGAGACCCTTCAGATGTTCAGTTATCTGCCTCATAATAAACCAAGCCCAAACTTAGTACCATAGAACAATAACCGTGTTACCGTCTCTCATGGTTGTGTCGGTCAGTTGGGTTCAGCCGACTGGCTCTTCCGCTCCCAGTAAAATTACCTGGGCTGCTGTCATAGGAGGGTACAACCACCTGACATGTCCATGACACTCACTCATATTTCTGGCACCTTTGTGGAGGACAGTGAAAAGGCTGGGCTCAGCTGGGACACTGACTGCGGGCCTTTCTCCCACTCCGTGCAGTCTCAGGGCCTCTCCCATTCTTCATGTGACCTCTTCACGGGGCCTCATCACTGAGTCTCTCCAGCAGAGTAGCTGGATTTCGCACAGGTGGCTCAGGGCTCTCAGAAGTACAGAAGCCTTCTTGAGGCTTAGGCCAGAAATGCACTGAATCACTTGTCCCACATTCTGTTGATTAAAATGAGTCACAAGCCAGCCAGGATTCCATGTTACAGATCCAGATGGGCGTGACTCCCAGGAGGCCTGGTTCACTGGGGACCATCTTTGTAGACTCACTAGGTGGTTGCAGCAAATCAGGTGCAAAAAAAACAAAGGCTTAGCTCAGGACAATAGCAGGGGAGGTGGTGAGAAATGGTTGACTTGGGCCATATTTCTAAGGTAGAATCAGTAAGATGTGCTGATGGCTCAGATATGGGCTAAAAGGAAAGAAGGTATGAAGGATGAGTCTAAGTTTTCGACCAAGGCCACTGAATGAGTGATGATGTCATTAATCAGCCAGCAAAGTATCACCAAGAGCAGTGGGCTTGGAGACTTGGGGTTGCATCCTGCCTCTTTTCTTTTTTTTTTAAATTTTTTTAGAGATTTTATTTATTTATTTGTCAGAGAGAGAGAGAGAGAGAGAGTGAGAGTGTAGCAGGCAGAGGGAGAAGCAGGCTCCCCACTGAGCAAGGAACCAGATGCAGGACTTGATCCCAGGACCCTGGGATCATGACCTGAGCCAAAGGCAGATGCTTAACCCACTGAGCCACCCAGGCGTCCCTCTGCCTCTTTTGTTTATCACATCTTACCTTGGGCATTCACCCTCTCTGAGCTTCTACTTTCTGATCTGGAAGATGAGGATCCTAATACCTGCTCACCCTTTAAGATCATCTTAGGATCAAATGAAATCTTGTATGGAAGACCAATCACCTTGAGTTTGTTACAAATGCAGTGGCCACGGGAAGACCACACATCCTGAAATCAGGAAATCTAGTTTCAGCCCCAGGTCCATCTTAGACCGGCTGTAAGAACTTGGGCAAGTCATTGAACTTCACTCGGTCTGTTTCCTTATACAATCAGGCCATAGGACCTGCACTGCCTGTGCCAAAAGCATTTTTATGAGAATCAGCACAAAAACATGTAAAGCCTTTTTGAAAAGGCATAAAATGGCAAACGGAAGGTATTATTATCACATCACTAATTACAGATCCAATATCTAGGCTTAGGGTAAAAAAAACAACAACAACAATGAAAGTAGGGTGGAGTCCACAAAATCCACCCTTTCTCAGGGGACCCAGGGGCTCCAGACTTGGCTTAAGGAGCAGCCAGGGAAGAATACCATTCAGAGCTGCTATAAAACACAACCCATAATTGCAAGTCAATCATACACAGGGCATGAGAGTCGGTGAGTTAGTCATCATAATGGAATACAGATAACAAGCTTATATTTGTAGCACTTTGACTCTGAGGGAAACTGCTTTGTTATTCTTTCTTAATAGCCTGGAAAACTAAGGGGTGAAAGCAGCAGGTCCCATCATGGAAGCAAAGAAACAACAGGAGCTGAGGGAAGAAAGACCCTGATACACATCTCTCTTCCAAGGCAAGTGTGTGACATCTGGGGCCACGCCAGGTTCTGGAACCCAAGGCTAGGATGGGAGGACAGGTACTCCCACGTCCCCAGGGGCCACAGAAAGCCTTTGGGTTTTAAGGTCTCCTCTGAAAGACACCCACACACTAAATAGCCTGGTATTCAATTCATTCTCTGCAGAAGAATAAAAGATTGGGTCTTTGCAGCAAGCATATGAACCCAGGCTCTGGGGGAGTCAGTTGCAGACGGTTTAAACACCGAACCAGCCCCTTCAGGCAGGAGAGCCCACATATACTAAAGGACATGGAAAGCAGTCATCGCCTTTTAAAAGGAGTGTTTCTGTTTTCATTATCATTTAAGGCTGCAGTCGGTGTTGAACAATAATAAGAAACTGGCATGGGGGAAAAAATGTGCCCAAATCACAGGCGTACACAATAAAAATGCTATTATAGACTTCTGTGAATATGAATAGTTTTTAAAATGAGGCTGCTAAGACTGGCATCTTAGATGCTACCTGAAAAAGAGTCATGTTTATATATTCCAACAGTTGCGCCGGTCACCAGTCTCGGCTTTCTGCCACAAAATAGGCTGGGTAATTCTTCTGGAATGAATATCAATATAGACTGGTTGTGGGGCAAAGAGGGGAGACGCAGATCGAAGTGAAGGGAGCACAAAGGGCAGAGAAAAAGGACTTGATGACTGACAGGGGAAAATTGAAGAGGACAAAGGAATAGGAAGAAGAAAAAGGAATGAGGACTGCTTTACTCTGAATCCTGTGGAATAATACATCCTCGGTCATACCGAAGTCCGGGCGTGGCTTGGTGATGTTGTCTTTGCATTTAGCAACAATCCCAAACAATCAGGGTGCCATTTCTTTGTTTTCCCCCCATTCTGGTGAAGGCTTTGCAGTAATTAACAAGTGGTCAGCAGAAACATTATGTCACTGCTGGTATTTCCTTTAACTGACTTACCCCATGCCCCATCTACACATGAGCTCATAGACTTCAAGAGGGCCTAGCTGAAAGGTTGGGGGGACACATCAGAACTCCATTTCAAAGGTCAAAGCTCCCTGGGAGCAATGGAAAGTAAGCGTAAGAAAGGACTTCCCGACAGCGGGGAGTGGTGAACCTGGGAAGCATAGTCAAAAGAGCTTGTTGAATTTCAGAGGTCCAGTGGATCTTCCCAAAGGTGGAGACATGGGCTGGAATGAACACTACACGTTTTTCAAATCGTTCGGATACAAAACACTCACTCAACCAGGAAGGCGACACAGTGGGCAGTCTGCTTGATCGGAGATTACTGGCCACCGGCTGGAGGAAGCATGAGGGGCTTGGAGGTCTACCACGTGCTTCAGCATCCACAATAGGTCCTATTCGATTACAGGTATTGAGCCTATTGAGCTTGAAATTAAGAGATAAACGCATGCAGGTGGAAACCACCAGCAAGCAGCTGAGAATGTGGGACCCGAGCTGGATCATTGCATCTGGGGGCCCCATCAGGGCCTCAATACAGGACTCAAATTAATCTGCTCCTCTTGCCATTTCCCAGCGGACCTCCCACCACGTGTGGCTCTTTCAGCCCATGGCACCCCAGCCATCCTGGTTTCCAGCTCCAAACCTGCAGGCATCCCTCTACCTTCTCCTCCTCCTCCTCTTCCCTGTTCATTGCAATCTGTCTGCCACCAAGCCCTTTAGGACTCTCCCCATCTAACCCGTCTTTTCAAGCCCCTCTGACCTATCCAAGGCTAAGCCATTTCTCCTCCCCAGGAGCTTCCCTCCTGGCCTCACTCCTGCTCTCATCTCCTCCTACCTCCAAACCATCCTGATATCACCTCCTGATTGATCTTCTAATGTACTACTTGGATCATACCATTCCTCTGCTAAAAACTCTCTGGGGTCCCCACTGTCTATACAACAAAGTCCAGGATTGAGTATCCTGTCATTCAAGTCACGGTCCTGCTGTCTTAACCTCTCTGACCCAATTCTCTATGGCCCAAGCCACCTTCCGTTTGCCGTGTCTGCTTGGTGTTTCGCCTTCTGCTCTGCTTAGGCTCGGCTTAGTCACCACCTCCACTCCTTGGCCCTCACCTGGCCCAGAATAATATTCCTCTTTCCTGAAGGTACATACAATACACCCAGAGTCTCCACTGCCCACTTGGCAATTTATGGGTCATTACTTGTGGCTTCTCTTCTGTTTTACAGGACCCTGTGCTTTACTATAATGTTTTTCCTCTTTGTGTCCCCCCTTCCAGATCAGGTTGAAAGCTCTTTGGTCTGCAAGCATCGTTCAGGTCCCCACTTCCTTGTTGCCCTAGCCTAGTGTCCTGAACAGAGTAGGTGCTCACAGAATACTTACCAGTTTGAGAGGAGAAAGCCTGAAGAACATTCTCTCCATGGAGGTCTTGAAAGTTAGCGGTCTGTTCTGGAACTTACAAAAAAAAAAAAAGGGACTGCCTCTCAAAAAAGGCTCCCGCCCCAGATGAGGCAACACTCCCTCGGACCCACTTCCTCTCACCTCAATGGCTCAACTCAAATTAAAAATTCAGGAGCTTCACTGGAAACACCTGCCATGAGTCAACGCAGATCCCAGCAAGGAGATTCTGTAGAGATCCTGGATTGTGACCCAATCATGATGAGGCTAGTTTGGGCTCATGACTTAGTAATCCCCACTGCTGGGGTTAGGACAGGCTCCGGCCAAGTGGAGGCAGAGCACGTCCGTGCTCCCACGGACGCACACAAAACACCCCAGTATGCAGACTCAGACAACATAATCATTCTCAGCAGAATTTTGAAACTTCGTTCCCAAATAGCCCATGGAATTGAATTTCTGATATCTGAGTGCATATATGGATATGCATTTTCCATTACTTGTTTAGGCAGACTATAAAACATCACTGTAGAGGAGTCGCCAATTTAAGAACAGGTTGTGTGCTTCAAGTTCATTTGTTGGCTATTTGGAACTTAGAACACGTTTTTCCCTCGAAGAAAGAGGGTACACGGGCCCGCTTAACCCATAACGTACTGCACTCTAATACCACAGAGCAATTTTTTACGCTATTCATCAGGGGCTTGCAAACTCAAATGCCTGTAGTGGACAGTGGAAATGAAGAGAGCCAGGTCAGGAAAATACAGAATGATCGAAACTGTGTTGCTCATGTCCCATCTAAAGGGAACAACCACCCACCCCCAGCTCCGGCGGATGGTTGCTATGGAAGAATACACGCTCCATACAGCAGATCAGGAGAAGCCAAAAACCAACATTTTATGTGACAATAGTTGGCAACTAACTTGAAAAAATCTTATACACAATGCAGATGAAACAAGTCCTATCAGGGGGCTAAAACTGGCCCCAAATAACCTCCACTCAATAATGTTGCTTCTTTGGGGAAAAAAAAATTTAATTTCTATAAGCCACCACCAGGAAAGTCTTTCCCCTCTTCTGGTGAGGTAGGTGATAGCTTCTCCCGGGCACTGGTCCCAGGTTAATTCTCTACCTTGCATGAGAGAAGGCTTAGGTCTCTGGGGCTCTAAGAACCCACGGCTGATGTAGGGCCCCTGGCCCTAAATCTAAGCTCACCCACTTGGCTTCATCACTGAGTGTAAGGATAGGACCTTTCCACTCCTTTCTGATGTGTCAGGGTCATTTGTTAATTGGGTCTATGAAGTAGGACCTGCCATGTTTTGCTTTGTTGCGATAGTGGTTGTTATTCTTGCTCTATCATTTTGACTGTGTTTTCTGACTGTAAATGTTATATAGGTCCACCATAGAAAATTTGGAAATTTTTCCCTCTAGAAGTAATCACTGTTCATAATGATTTTTTTTCTATCTTTTCCTTTGAATTTTTTTCACATTATACATGCGGAGTGGACTGAATGATGCTCTCCCCCCTCCCCCCAAAATATGTCCCCATCTTCATCTCTGGAACCGGGGAATGTGACCTTATTTGGAAAAAGAGTCTTAAGGATCTTGAGATGAGATCATTCTGGGCAGGTGGCTCCTAAATCTAATGACAAACATCCTTATGAGAGACACACAGAGGAGACACACAGAAGAGGAGGAAGCAATGAGATCGTGGAGGCAGAGATTGGAGTGACGTGGCCACGAGTCAAGGAATGCCACCAGCAGCTGGAAGAGGCAAGGAACAGACTCTCCCGAGAGCCTTCAGAGGGAGTATGGTCTTGACAGATTTTGGACCACTGGCCTCCAGAACTATGAAAGAGTACATTTCTGTTTTGCCAAGTGTGTGGTAATTTGTTAAGACAGCCCTAGGAAACTAATACAACAAGTAATACATGAATAAATGGATGTTCAGACAACGCAGGATTATGTAAAGTGAAAAGGGTGATAGTCCCCTACACGGCACACAAATCCCTCTGTATTCCCCGTGTGAATAGTAACTGGGAACAACTCTTCTAGGCCTTTTTCTATGCACTTAACGCACACGCACACACACACACACACACACACACGCACAAACGTTATTTAGATGTTTTTGTGTCTTTTAAGATAAATGAGATCGTGGTATTCGCTACTTGCTCTTTTTCAAATTCAGTATTTCTCGGGGATATTTGCATGTCTGTACATAAAGATCTGACTTACCCTTCTCAGCAACGGCAACATAGTCTATGAATATTGCCTGTATCGTTTTCACTGATTCCAAACTTACTGACGTAACCATATTACAGTGATAAATCAAAGTTGACTCTCTTCCCTTGGCTATAATAGAATTTATTTCCCTCCTTCACAATCTTCACCTTAAAATGTGTCTGTCTGTCTGTCCTTAGTTCCATTCTGGCTTCTCTATTTCTTGCCACTGGAATGGAGTGTGACCAAGTGACTGGTTTAGGCTAGTGATATGTTATCAGATGTCACATGCATCGTTTTCAAGTGGAAGCTTTAAGAGCAAGCACACAATTTGTCTGATTCTTTTCCCCCTACCAACCAATTGCAGAAGCACTACGGGAAGCCTCCAACAACCTAGGTCTCTTGATAAGGACAACACAGAGCAGAGGGACATACAATGTGAACAAAAAATAAACCTTTGTCACTCTAAACTACTGAGATTTGAGGGGTATTTGTTACCACAGCAGAACCCAGACAATCATGACTTATTTTACATATATGTGATGTCTATATTGTATATGTGATGTCTCTATCCTATCTATTCGTATGTATATCCTATCCTTCTAAAATTGAAGAAAGCTTAAAACAAGTAGCTTGAAAGAGGAAAGTGTGGTTTGTTACAGTCTGCTCAGTAGTAATCAACGATATGACTAATAATACGCTTCTACCTCCTGTTTAGTTATTTATCCTTTTTGCATTTTCACCAAAATGATGAATTGAATCCCAGTGGAAATGAAACATCATGTTTTCAATATCACGAATATCACACTAGCATGAACTAACAAATATGTTTGGTGGGTAGGGGGGTCCACGGCCTCGCTTTTAAGTCTACAAATGCCCCTATGCATCTATTAATGAGGCAATGGGTTTCAGGTTATTTTCTGTGGTTTTGTGTACATTTGAAAGAACAGTGCTCTGTGGGCTCAAAGAATAGCTCTTCTCTCTTGCCTCTGGATGAGGGGATTGGCAGGTGCTGCCCGCTTCAGGGAGGGAGGAAGTGCTTTTCTCTGATCAACAGTGATGTCTCAAGCTGATTAAAGAACATTGTTTGTGGAATTGGAAGAGGATCAAAACGCCTTCAGTTCTCCAAGCCAGAAAAGATAAGGCCTTGAAGGCTAAAATGGTAAATGTAACAAGAGCATTATAGTTCAATGAAAGATATTGAAGATCCAAGCCTTTTCTCTCCTGGACAGAAGAATATTTTTTAATGATATCTCTTAAAATGTCACATTTAACAGAAAAAAAAAAAAAAGTAAAAAAAAACCCTGCTGCTTTCCCGCCATCCAAACACTGCAATCAGAGAAGTTTCTTTAGTCATGGCTCTGACCCCATCACAATTCTACATGGAAGCAAGGCAGCACACACTGGCCACCTCCACTCTCCCGGGTTTGATGACGGCAGCTAGCCGCATAAGGAAGGATGCCCATGATCATGACATTTTACATTTAAAATTCAAATCTTCCAAAAATGCCAGAACCTCTGTCACCTGTCACAGTGGGGTTTTAAGAGAGGATCCTAACCTGAAGGATACAGCATCCCTCCTCTTAGGTAAGAACTAAGGGGGAAATAAAAGGAGATGGTTCTTACCCCCATGACCCCCCAGACATACCGCCCTCTCCAAGTTGATCCTGTGTTAGCAGAAGGGGCTGGACTCCACGCAGTGATTCCTGAGTGAATCCTGGGCCCAGTGTAAATAGATGCTACTTAAGACTAATAGAATGCAGGTTTGTATTGGTGGAGTTTCCCCCTCCCCTTAGCTTGAACTAACCAAGACGGCATTGCATTATCTCATTAATTGTTGTATAGCTTCTGGATGACAGTCTTGGTTCTCTTCTTTTTTAAGAACATCATCTATGCTGCTCTCAGATACTTAATACCATAGTTTTAAATATAATTTATTGAGTTCAAATGTTTATTATAAATCATTATGGTAATGCTAGGGTCTGAATGTTTGCGTCCTTCCAAAACTCGTATGTCGAAATCCTGATCCCTAAGGGTGATGGTACTAGGGGTAGATGGGGCCTTTGGAGTGTGCTTAAACCATGAAGGTAGGACCCTCATGAATGGGGTTAATGCCTTATAAAAGGGGCTCCAGAGAGCTGGCTACCCGCTTCCACCCTATGAAGCTACAAGGAGAAGTCTACAACCCAGAAGAGGGGCCTCAGCAGATCATGCTGGCTCCCTGACCTCAGACTTCCAGCCTCCAGAGCTGTGAGGCAAGATGGACCCCCCCCCCCCCGGTTCCTGTGCCCTGGTGCACGTTATTCAAACACTAATCTAGATGCTGCAGTGAAGGGGTTTTGCAGAGGCAATTAAGTTCCCAGATGAGTTGACCTGAAAGTAAAAGATCATCCTCAGGTTGGGCCTGATGGAATCAGGTGAGCCCTTAAAGGGCCTGGGTCCTTCCGGTGAGAAGATTGAAAGTGTCAGAGGGCATATGGAGAGGCCACGTGGCCAGGAGCTTCGTGGGCCTCTGGGAGCTTAGAGCAGCCTCAGCCCTCCAACTGCAAGCACCTGAATTCTGCCAACAACCACGTGAGCTTGAAAGAAGACACCCCCCGCCCCCGCCCCACCCAGCTCCAGAAAGGAATCAGCCCCTCTGGCACCTTGATGTCAGTTTTGTGAGACCCCGAGCAGAGAACCTAATTCAGCCAAGCCCAGACTTCTGACCTGCAGAAACTGCGAGATAATAAATGAGTGTTTTTTTTCAGGTGCCGAGTTTGTGGTTAATTAGTTAGGTGGCAATGGAAATCGAACACAAGCGGATGGAGTGAGCTTGCTCTGGTCTAAAATGTAAAGGAACTTAAGCATAAATGTAATTTTAACTTTTAGCCCTTGTGCTTCTTTCTTTAGAACCAAACGCAAGCATGTAGTTTCATATGCCTTTTCTTTATTAAATAATAAAGGTTAAATTGAGATATTTAATACTTTGTTTATACTTATCCCAAACCTGGAAGGCTTCCTGGAGGCTAGGGTCATTGCTAAGTACTTATTCTCTTTTCCATTTTTCCACAACCTAATTGCAATTCTATTGCAATTAGAAGGCTTTAGAATTCAAAGTCCATCCTTTCAAGGACCAAGACAAATTCAAACATATGCAGTAACAAAACAGTAAAATAAACAGGAAAAGTCCTTGTAGTACATTCATCCAATGAAATAACTATATACCATGACTGATATTCCACTGGTAATAATAATCCTACAAGATGGATGAAAATTTAATTTCATCAAATAACATCAATACAAAACAAAAATAAATGACAAATGGTAATGTTTCTATTTTTGAATTATAAATGGCTCTCCATATAACTGAATTTTTTTTCTAGTCTGCTTCAAGACTTAATGGATTTTCTTTTTCTTTTCTGTATTAATCAATGAAGCTTAGTTTCTAATTAATTTCGGAGCATCCAGACCTTTGAGCTCCTTGAATAAAGGTATTGTTTAATACTAAGGTTTCTTGTTTATTTTTTGTCTCAAATAATTGGATGCATTTTAATGGCAGTATGTAAAAGGCCAAATTTCAACTACTCAGATACCAACACAGAAGGGACTTCAGCTGAAGCACCCTCCACCCCCGCCCCTCAAAAAAAAAAAAAAAAAAATCAATGAAAAAGCGCCCCTTAGTGGTAGAAGAAAAAAATTGTCGGTAGGTTAACCGTACAGTAAAAATCTTGCTGAGATATAAATTGGTAAGCACAAAATAATTTTCTCTTTAAAAAATTGGAAAGACTAAAGCAGAACACTTTAGAGCAATTATTGCAAAGTGGATTATGGGGAGTCACAGGGTGTTTTGAAAGCCAAAAGGGAGCCGTTGTATCTGCTGGGAAAAGTGAAAATCAAAGATTAACAGCCTTGAACATATAGGGAATTGAATTATCCCTAATACAAGCAGCAGAGTAATCTCAGCAGCCGTTCGTCCTCCAACGACTTTTCTGCTGAGGTGGAGCACAAATGAAAGTAAGCTGATTCTTCAGATAAATGGGATAATTTTAGACACTTCCATGACCCTTTAGAATTGTCGACTCATTAATACCAATACTCAAACATCTGGCCTGCTAGCCATATTTTATAGTTGAAATCACTAAGGCTCAGGGAAGATAGGAAAGTACTCGGGTCAATATCTGCATGTCCTTATTTCCAATTCCTTAAGCCTAAAATAATTGGGTTCATCCATGGCCCACTATATGGAATGTACCCCATTCTGTAACTCTGCCCATTTACTAGCTGAAAAGTGGCATGGTTGAGTTATTACTGCTTGGGCTGTGTAGCCCAACCACTTGGGTTCCAAGTCCGCCTTTACCATTTATTGGGTGTGTGGCCTGGGGCAATTACTCAACCCTTCTGCACTTCAGGGTCCTCCCTTATAACACATAGCTGATAACAGGATCACAGTCAAGGCCTTTTTTTTTCAGATTAAATGAGAAAACAGGAAAAGTGCATTGAGAGGAGCCTGGCACCCAGTAAAAGTCTGAGAAACATTAGCTGTAAATAGCTGACACTGCATAGATTGACAAGCTCTTCAAGAAGTTGCAAACATTCGTTTATATTTAAAGACTTCTAGGGGCACCTGACTGGCTCAGTGGGTAGAGCATGTGACTCTCGATCTCAAGGTTGCAAGTTCGAGCCCCACGTTGGATATAGAGATTATTTAAAAATAAATAAATAGGGGGCGCCTGGGTGGCTCAGTTGTTAAGTGTCTGCCTTCGGCTCAGGTCATGATCCCAGGGTCCTGGGATCGAGACCCACATCGGGCTCCCTGCTCTGCGGGAAGCCTGCTTCTCCCTCTCCCACTCCTCCTGCTTGTGTTCCCTCTCTCGCTGTGTCTCTCTCTGTCAAATAAATAAATAAATAAATAAATAAATAAATAAATAAATAAATAAATAAATAGGGGCGCCTGCGTGGCACATTCACTTAAGCATCCAACCCTTGGTTTCGGCTCAGGTCATGATCTCAGGGTTGTGAGGTAGATGGAGCCCCCCCCACCCCGCACTGGGCTCCATGCTGGGCGTGGAGCCTGCTTAAGATTCACTCTCCCTCGAAGGGAGGAAAAAATGAAACAAGATGAAACCAGAGAGGGAGACAAACCATAAGAGACTCTTAATCTCAGGAAACAAACTGAGGGTTGCTGGAGTGGTGGGGGGTGGGAGGGATGGGGTGGCTGGGTGAGAGACATTGGGGAGGGTACGTGCTAAGGTGAGCGCTGTGAATCGTGTAAGACTGAGGAATCACAAACCTGTGCCTCTGAAACAAATAATACGTTATATGTTAAAAAAAAAAAAGTAGGAAGGGAAAAATTAAGGGGGTGGAAATCGGAGGGGGAGACGAATCATGAGAGACTATGGACTCTGAGAAACTGAGGGTTTTAGAGGTGAGGGGGGTGGGGGGATGTGTTAGGCTGGTGATGGGTATTAAAGAGGGCACGTTCTGCATGGAGCACTGGGTGTTATACGCAAACAATGAATCATGGAACACTACATCAAAAACTAATGATGTAATGTATGGTGACTAACATAACATAATAAAGTAAAATTTAAAAAAAAAGATTCACTCTCCCTCTCCCCCCCTAAAATAAATCAATGAATCTTATAAATAAATAAATAAACAAACATTTCCAAGATGCATACCAACTACCAAAAATGGTAAATTACTTGGGAGGAGTAGACTTCAGATGCAAATTGAACTTCAGTGTTTTCACTTGGCATTCTTCAGAAGTAAGTATGGACTGTGTTGCAACAGGCATGTTGTACTATTTTAATTTTAATTAAATAAAGACAGAATATTTCAAAGCCCACTTCAGGAATCCACTGAGCCCTCGGAGGTCACCTTCCAGAATTTCTTTTATACATTTAACCTCCTTGTTTCCTTAGCCCTTTGTAAAGATGCCCCACCATCTCCAGGCTAACCTTTTGATGGGACCTTTTGATTATGATCCAGTGGTTGCTGATGTCTGCACTCCTGGAGCGCATCTGCAAAAAGGCATGCAAATATTGCAAGTTCCTGCAGTGTAAGCACGCTGGGCTCAGCGTGAAGAAGACCGCAGTCATGCGCCAGGGAAACCGAGCCCATCAGCAATAGAGTGCTGAAGGCTGTCACAGCATTCTGCTATCTGGGCACCAGGCTGTCCATCAGCACTTGGATTGACAAGGAAAGGGAAAACAGAAAAGAGAAGCAAGCGCCGAGCATCCTTCCCAGTGTGGTATGGCTGTGGCACCGTAGCCCAGACCCAACCAGAGCCCCGCAGCTCTCATACTTCCCGGAGGAGTGTACAATTCATACCTGCTGTAGAATCCTCAAGCAGCTTCCCCAGGATGTTTAATGTCCAATGAGAGATTGTTTAAACAAATAGGCAACTCTTCAGCAAGTTTCTTAATCTCCTTTGTAAAGTTGGAGGGTATTAGGGTAATGCTAGTGCTATAACAAAAGTTCATTGTTCCCTTACAGGAGTGCCCTGCGGATGCTCCTGGATTGGAGAGGCGGGGCTCTGCTCTGTACAGTCCTTACAGGACCCAAGTTGGTGGGAAGGGAGCGGGTCTTCTGTCTTCAGTACTGGCTTCCAAAATCCCCTGGGCTTTGGCATCCAGTGGGTGGAAGAGGAAAGAGGAGTGTTATGGGAGGTTTTCATGGGCTAGGCCTAGAAATGGTGCTGTTACATTCTGTGGCCATACCTATCTATGTGCAAAGGAGGCTGGGAAATGTGGTTCATCTCTGTGCCCAGAGGAAAAGAGGACGTGGATTTGGTGAACGGAGAGCCAGTCTCTGTAGAAGAAATCACATATTTACCTTGAAAGTTGTGATAAGGATTAAAGATGACGTCAGGAGGTGTGCTTGGCTCATTGGCTACTGGGGAGGAAAGTAAGGATGTAAAAAAGAGGTAAGCTGTAGCATGCCAAGCAGGGACTGGATAGTGGGATGGGCTGGAGGAGTCACAGGCACGGGGTTAAGGTGGTGACAGAGCAGGCTGAATTAGGGCTAAGGGGTTTGAGTTGGGGGCACTCAGGTAGTCCCTAATGCTGCCCACCAAAGGGTTTCAGTGCTCTGCCTTTAAGCGACAAGGCAGGAATGCACACCACCCCTCTACCCCGCTACCTCCAATCCTCTGCCTCTCCACTCCCCCATCCCTCACTCCACGGGCCTCCACCCACATTGTTGAGCGTGCGGTCATGTGACTAGTTCCGGCCAAAAGGCAGAAAGGACATGTATCACTTCTGGACTGAGTTTTTAATTGCCAGTGTAACGCTGTCTAGAGGGCTGTTTTCCCTTTGCCAATGAACAATAAACAATATTCTGGAGAGGACTGGCTCCATTAGCCTGGGGCCAGGAGGGCAACACAGAGTGGAGCCTCTCGGCACTCATGTAATATCTTGTGTTGTTTTAAATCACTGGGAATTGGGAAGTTGTATGTTACTACAGCATAACATATTTATTCTGACTGATATAGAAATCTTTTTTCAGGCAAGAGTCATTGGATAGTCTGTGAACAAACAAATCAACGAAAAGTTATTCTTGTCCATTTTAGATCAGTTCTAAGAATAAAGGGATCACGCTTTTAAGAACATAATTTGCATATTATTGCCTCAATGCAAGCAAAGGAAGTGCATTATGGGCTTTGCATTATTTTAAATATTGATAAAATCAACTTTCAAGAGAGCCCCAGATACATTCTCTTCCTTAAAAGATCACTAGTCCCAATTTAGAGGAAGTTTATTTTTTTTAAAGATTTTATTTATTTATTGTCAGACAGAGAGAGAGAGACAGCACAAGCAGGGGGAGCAGCGGGCAGAGGGAGAAGCAGGCTCCCCGCTGAGCAAGGAGTCCAATGCCGGACCGGATCCCAGGACCCTGGGATCATGACCTGAGCCGAAGGCAGACGCTTAACCGACTGAGCGCCCCCCAGGAGTCCCTAAGGAAGTTTAAAGCTACAAAATGCTAAAGAGAGATGTTAAGGGCACATAATCAGAAGTAAAAGAAAAATGAAAATGGGAGAACTTTGGAGGGCATTGTGGGCAACTGTCTGAAGTATTTTTAAGTAGGGCACAAATTTGGCTGCTTGCTGTCCTCTGAGATGTCTAGAACTGACCTCCTGAATTATAGAGGGGACCCTGCACTGTTGGTTGCTTATGGGCCCTCCTGGTGCTCTGGCCTGTGGACCAGCCCTGCAATGTCCTCCTAACTCGTGCAGTGCCATTTTGATCTTACTCACATCATCCCACACTGCAGATAACTTGACATAAAAATATGACGAGTGACTCGTTTTAATATATTCTCCTAGAGTAAACTAAGCAATCCAACAAAACACCCTAGCTCTGCTCACTTCAGCATAACGGTGTTAAAAACAAACAAACCACAGGCTCAACATGGAGTCACTTGCCCCCATGACAGCAAATCAAGATCCTAACTGTAGTTTCAGCCTGTCCCAGGAATGTGACCTTTAACCAGTCAATCTGGAATCACCTGATCAGCACTAGTAAGGTGATCTGCATGATAGAACCCCCCCACTCTTCTCCCAAAGGAAGGTAACCTTGCCTGAAACAGTCTACTCTCTGTTAGAAACTTCCATTTTCCACCCCTTTCTGCCTAAAAAGTCCTTCCATTTTGTACAACTTCTCAGAGCTCCTTTTTTTTTTTAAGATTTTATTTATTCATTTGACAGAAAGAGAGAGAGAGAGAGAGGGAGCACAAGCAGGGGGAGCAGGAGAAGGAGAAGCAGACTCCCTGCTGAGCACGGAACCCAACGTGGAGCTCGATCCCGGGACTCTAAAAACCCTGGCACCCCTCAGAGCTCCTTTCTATTTGCTATATGGGATGCTGTCCAATTCATAAATCATTGAATAAAGCTAATTTGATTATTTACTCTGTTGAATTTCATTTTTTAACAGATTTGGTGGCATCCAGTGGGATCAAAAGAGACTTTCAACGACTTTGGGGACAAAGAAACACAAACATGATGCCCACGAACCCTTTTGAGTTCTCTGTCTTTCTCACTGTTTCCAAGGACTGTGGGTAAGTTCCTTTCAGTTCTGAGCTCCACTGTCTTCCTGGCTTTCCAGTCTGCAATTCCCCTTTTTGGAAACCCAGTCCAGTCTACAGTCCTCATTTTGGGGTTTGCTGTTTTAGTCCTTTCCCCAGTATCCAGTTCCAGGTTGGGAATTGCTGGTGGTGCACACAGGACCCTCTGTTGGCCAGTCCACAGTAACATCTCTTGGTTACTGCTGGTGTGTTTCGGTCACATGTTTGTTTGTTTAAATAAAAGTTACTGCTAACAGGGACCTCAGAAGCCAAAAAGCCACAAATTTGGTGGGCATGGGTTGAGCACTTAAAAGTTATTAGAGCACGGGGCGCCTGGGTGGCTCAGTTGGTTAAGCGACTGCCTTCGGCTCAGGTCATGATCCTGGAGTCCCGGGATCGAGTCCCATATCGGGCTCCCTGCTTAGCAGGGAGTCTGCTTCTCCCTCTGACCCTCCTCCCTCTCATGCTCTCTGTCTCTCATTCTCTGTCCCGCAAATAAATAAAATCTTAAAAAAAAAAAAAAGTTATTAGAGTGCTTGCCAGCTAACCCAAAGACTCTTGTGTTAGGATAAGTTGGTCGTGGAATGAGTTAGATTGACACTAGATTACCCACCAACTTCAAGAAAATCTCCATTCAAGGAAGGTACACTGTGAAACACCGCACAACCTCCAACCCAGCAGCACACCCCTCTTAGATAGTGGCTTGGTTCCGAGAGACCTAAAAACTTAGCAGGAAGAAGAAGGAGGCGGAGAAGGAGGAGAAGAAGGGGAAGGAGTAGAAGGAGAAGAAGGAGAAGGAAGAGGAGAAGGAGGAGGAGGAAGGAGGAGGAAGAAGAGGAAGGCGGAGGAGGAGAAGGAGAAGAATGGGTCTTTAAATTCTAAAAAGTTGAACATACCCACATTCCAGCCACCTATTTATTTTACATCTAAGAACTACAGTCATGGAAGCTGTGGATATTGACAAAAATGGCAAAAATCTTACTAAAAACAAACTAGAATAACATGGCCATTATGGGGAATATTCCAATTAGACAAGATTCTTCATTTAAGAAGTGCCCTGGAAAGCCGGGGTTCCTGATTTAAACAAATGGGATGAGATGCCTATTTTATTTTATTTTATTTTATTTTATTTTATTTTATTTTATTTTATTTTTAAGATTTTATTTGTCTGACAGAGAGAGAGAGACATAGCAAGAGAAGGAACACAAGCAGGGGGAGTGGGAGAGGGAGAAGCAGGCTTCTTGCGGAGCAGGGAGCCCAATGCGGGGCTCGATCCCAGGACCCTGGGATCATGACCTGAGCCGAAGGCAGACACTTAACGACTGAGCCACCCAGGCGCCCCGAGATGCCTATTTTAATTGGTATGTAGAAGCTTTCAAAAGTCTTCAAGATTTCAAAATTGCTTCATTAAAAAATTCATTGCAAAAAGCTAATGAAAAATTAAAGACACAAGACACCTTAAAAGACAATAAGACTGATGTGACTCCTACTGCCCCCTTCTACCCTCATTTACCTGAGTACTCATGTTCTACTAATTGTCTATCTGAATTGCCTTTCCACTCTGAAGAGACTATTAAACAATTCCCCTTTAAGATAAAACCAACCCAGATTGCAGGCGATCACTCCTTGGTCAAAGGCCGAACTAAGAGCCATAGTTAAAGAAATGTCCTAACCCTAGGGAGGATCCCCGAATGGCTTTTGAAAAATTTAAGAGTCATTCTTGGGGCCTATGACCCAGGCGGCCACATCTTTATGAGCTTGTACGCATGTTGGTAGGACCTGTTGAAGCCCAAAAATGGATGCAGGAAGCAAAATGGCAAAACCCCGAGAATGATATTCGAGATCCTCAGTCTTCAATATGTTCCCCTCATGGACCAGAAAAAGCTTGCAATGCTTGCAATGTAGTAGCTGATCTTTTCAAAGCCATTCCTAGGGGCACCTGGCTGGTTCAGGCAGTAGAACATGAGACTCTTGATCTCAGGGTTGTAAGTTGGAGCCCCATGTTGGGTGTAGAGATTACTTAAAAATAATTAAAAAATCAAAAAAATAATAATAATAAAAAATCTAGGGGCACCTGGGTGGCTCAGAGGGTTGAGCATCAACTCAATTTCAACTCAGGTTGTGATCTCAGGGTCCTGAGATCAGGCCTGCATCAGGCTCTGCACTGGGCGTGGAGCCTGCTTGGGAGTCTCTCTCTCCTTTTCCTTCTGCCCCTCCCCCTCCTCCTCTCTCTCTCTCTCTCTCTCTCTCAAAAATAATAATAATAATACATCTTTTTTAAAAAAGCCATTCCTAGAGGCTTCCCTGGCCACATTGATTGGTTTATTTTTCAAACATGCAAACAAAAGAAAGACGAACCTGTGGCAGACTTTAAAACCCTCCATGGAAGCTGTCTTCCTACAGCCTCCAGGTTCCATACAATAAACTAGGTCACCCAACCTGCTCTAGCTGCCCTATTTATAAATGGATTATCTCTTGAGATTAGTGGATTGATAAAAAGGCAGAAAATAGGATGGGAAGCCACCAGTTGGACTGATGTCATGACCACAACTGAGCACTTTGAAAGGACTTTGAAGCAAGACCATAAAAAAGTTCACCCAACTATTGGCCTTACAGCTACTACAGCCCCAAGGCCAGAGACTTAAAACGATACCTGGTCCTCCAGCATTACACCTTCCTAGGGGTCCATTATCAAAACCCTGGCCCAGAAATCAATGGCTCTATTGTAATCAAGTGGGACACTGGAAAAGAGATTGTCCTCTGAGGCCCAGTACAAATTCTTCCACATCAACTCAAATGCCTTCGTATCTGCCCCAAAAGAGGCCCCCATATGGTCCCTGCCCAGAGTAGATGGGACTCCAAGGGACCCTCCAGATTACTCTGCCACCAGTAATCCCCTTAAACAGTCTAGGGGAGACTAAAATTAAAATTAATGGGAAATCTTGCAGAACTCTGGTAGCTACTGGAGCTACGCTTTCTATTTTAAACCCCACTCTCATAGGACAACAAATCCCTCAGAGTGAAAAGAAGGTTTCCATAGGAAGGTTATCTAATAAAATTCAGAGAGAGTTTCTATCTCAAGCAGTACAAATGACTCTGTGACCTTTCACTGAAAAACATTCCTTTTTGCTGTGTGATACAGCCCTAGTTAATCTATTAGGTAGAGATCTCCTTTCTAAATTAAACGGGATAATACATTTTGCCTCCAATGGAGACCTCACCTTAGAATTTCTTGACCAACCTGAACCTGATCTTTTATGTTCCCTACAATGTCCTTGACACAGAAGAGGAAGAATTTCAACAAAGTCTCCTGATTTAATCAAGATGCCCAAAAATCTGTGGGCCTCTGCTCTTTTAAAAAAAGATTTTATTTATTTGAGGGAGAGGGAGAAAGGGAGCACAAGTGGGGGGAGGGACAGAGGGAATCTCAAGCAGAATCTCAAGCAGACTCTGAGCTGAGCGCAGAGCCCAACGTGCGGCTCAGTTTCATGACCCTGAGATCATGACCTGAGCCGAAATCATGAGTCAGATGCTTAACTGACTGAGCCACCCAGGCGCCCCTCTGTGGGCTACTTCTAATATTGACATTGGGAGAATAAAAAGTTCAGAGCCTATAAAAATGCAGATAGACATAACTAAACCTCTTCCCAAATGGCCTCAATATCCATTATAGTTTGAGGCCACACAAAGCCTCACACCAATAGTAGAAGACCTAATCATTCCTTGTCCCAGCCCCTGTAACATACCCATCTTTCCAGTCCAGAAACGTAATGACGACTTGAGATTTGTCCAGGACTTGAGAGCTATTAACAAGGCAGCTATTCACAGCCGATGGCTGGCTCCATCAGTAGAGCATGTGACTCTTGATCTCGGGGTTGTGAGTTCAAGCCCCATATTGGGTGTAGAGATGACTTAAAAAAAAAAAAATCTTAAGCACACACACACACACACACAAGATAGCTATTCCCTGTTTCTCAGTTTTTCCAAGCCCAAACACCCTTTTGTAGCAAGTTCTACATGACTCAAGGTGGTTCACTGTTGTAAACCTTTGTTCATCCCTGAAGTCCCTAAAAGCCATTTGGCTTTACTCGTACTCTTTAAAGTGAATGTATTTCTAGGCCTGGCTGGCTATTGCAGACTGTGGATTCCTAATTTTTCTCTATTGGCTTCTCCACTCTATGAACTTACTAAAATTTCAGTCCCTGGATGCCTGCCTTGGGAGGATAAACATGAGCAGGCCTTTCTATGACGAAAACAAGCACAGCAAGAACTGCGTGTCTTCGAGCCACCTAACTATTCAAAACCGTTCCCCTTATTTGTGCATGACAGAAAAACACAAGCCCAGGAAATGCTTGTGCAAGAACATGGCAATGCATACAGACCTACTGCCTTGGACAGCATACAGCTGGACTCACTTGCTCCTGCCTATCCCAATCGCCTTAAGGCAACAGCCCTAGCTACAAAGTTGGTAGAAGCCTTAGGAAACGACATTTATGTATACACTTCACACGCGGCCCTAAGCCTTCTTAACTCTGAATCGACTCAGTATTTCTCTGCAAGCCGACTCCTCCTCTAAGATCCGTCTGCTTTTGCTGCCTAATTTACATCTTAAGTGTGGCAACGTCCTTAATCCCTCCAGCTACAACCCCTGCCTGATGAAGGTGAACCCCACGACTGTGAGGTAATAATGTCCCATTTCGTGACACTGCATCCTGATTTACAAGACACCACTCTGACTAATCCTGATCTAATTTTGTGTGCTGATGAGTCACACTATAAAAATGAGAAAGGGATTTTCCAACCTGGTTATGCTGTTACTATCCAATAGGAGCTCCTTGAAAGAGATAACCTCCCACGAGCTAAATCCACCCAGCAGAGCTCCATGCCCTTACTGGAGCAAGCCAGTTATCATCAAAAGGAAGAGTTGTTAATATTTATGCTGATAACCAGTATGCCTTGGGGGTCATCCATGATTTGGAGATGTTATGGAAACAAAGGGATTTTCTTACATCCGCTGGGACCCCAATCAAAAGTGTACAACAAATAAATGACTTCTCACTGCTATTCTCTTATCTTCTGAAATTGCTGTCATCAAAATTGAGGCTCACACTAAAAAGACAGAACCTGAGCATCGGAGAAATGCCCTGGCTCACTCTCATGCAAAGGCAGTAGCGACAGATGTGGACGAAGTCCATTCTGCTCCTGACCCCTCCTTGCCAGACTTCTGCCATCTTGGTGTCTTCCTTGTAACGTAGCAACAGTCTGCTCCTGAATCGGAGACCGCAATGGGTAAACAGCCACTTGGTTCTTCCCCACTCCCTGACGTATCCCATTTTCCTGTTTTTGCATTCCTTGACCCGCCATGGAGCAATTAAGGTGATTCATATTATAAATAAATAGTTGTGGAGAGACTTCCACAAAATTGCAAAAACCGTTTACCACCAATGCCTGACCTGTCGTGTCCATAATCCTGGAAAAACTATGTTTATTCCCAGAGGCCTCAAAATTCCCTCGGGACCCTTTGAGCACCATAGCTGGAGGTCATTCAACTGCCACCTAGTATGGGTTATTGATCTGTCCTTGTTATTGTCTGTATGTTTTCTGGATGAGTTGAAGCCTCCCCCGGCCACAGGGCCGATGCCCTCACAGAGGCAAAGAAATTTTTGGAAAACATGGTTCCCACTTGGGGTTCACCTTCCACAATCTCCAGTGATCAAGGCACCCACTTCAGTGGGCAAATCTACAAGCTTTAACAAAAATCTTACAAACTTCCTAGAATTATCACTGTCCCTATCACCCTCAATCATCAGGCAAGGTTGAGAGAATAAACGGGATCCTCAAACTTAAAAATCTCTAAACTTGGGGCACCTGGGTGGTACAGTCATTTGTGTCTGACTCTTGATTTCTGCTCAGGTTGTGATCTCAGGGTCATGAGATCGAGCCCCGTGTCAGGCTCTGTGCGCAGCATAGAGTCTGCTTAAGACTTTCTCTCCCTCTTCCCCTGCCCCTTCCCACCACTCTCTCTAAATAAACAAATCTTTTTTTAAAAAAATCTTAACTTGCTGAAACTACTAGACTCTTTTGGCCTAAAGTATTGCCTCTGGTCTTGTGGACTATTTGCAGGCCCCCTTTGGGAAACATAAACTCACTCCGCATAAGATAGTCACCAGTCAACCAATGTCTGTTGGTTTACAACTGTCTGCTGATCCCTTGTTTTCTCAAGCTAGTATGACCAATTACTATAAATCGTTAATGTCTTATGCCAAAGCCTGTCATCAACAGGTTAAGGAAGCTTTGCCAGATCCCAATTCAAAGGGTCCTGTTGGTCACAGTCCGGAGCCTGCTGACTGGGTATTCTGGAAATGACATCAGAAGAAGACAGCTCTTGAACCCTGTTGGAAGGGACCTTACCGAGTGTTCCTGACACTGCTGTGAAACTAGAAGGCATTGAGCCTTGGGTGCACATCTCACAGGTAAAGAAGGCCCCACCTGACATCTGGTCCTATGCAGATGCTGGAAACCTCCAACAAGTGGCTGACATCAATGTAGACTGCTTCTACCCAAGAGGCCAGATCAAGACTTTATACTTCATTTTTTTAAAGATTTATTTATTTGAGAGACAGAGAGTGGGGTGGTGGCGGGGGGCTGTAGAGCGGCAGAGGGAGAGGGAGAGAGAGAATCTTTTAAAATCTTTTTTTTTTTTTTAAGATTTTATTTATTTATTTGAGAGAGAGAGAAAGCATGAGGTGGGGAGGGTCAGAGGGAGAAGCAGACTCCTCGCTGAGCAAGGAGCCCGATGCGGGACTCGATCCCGGGACTCCAGGATCATGACCTGAGCCGAAGGCAGTCGCTTAACCAACTGAGCCACCCAGGCGCCCGAGAATCTTTTAAAATCTTAAGCAGACTCCGTGCTGAGCCGGGAGCCTCATGCGGAGCTCGATCTCATGGCCCTGAGATCACGACCTGAGCCAAAATCAAGAGTCAGACAATTAACCACTGTGCCACCCAAGTGCCCCAAGACTTCATACTTTATTTTATTTTTTTTTTAAGATTTTATTTATTTATTTGACAGAGAGAGACACAGCGAGAGAGGGAACACAAGCAGGGGGAGTAGGAGAGGGAGAGGGAGAAGCAGGCTTCCCGCTGAGCAGGGAGCCCGAGTCGGGGCTCGATCCCAGGACCCTGAGATCATGACCTGAGCCGAAGGCAGTCGCTTAACCGACTGAGCCACCCAGGCGCCCAAGACTTCATACTTTAAACATGAAATCCTTTCTTCTCTTTCTTTCCTTTACTCTGGCATTGGCCTGGAAAGATAATACCATCGTCTGTATCTCCCAGACCATTGTTATGGAGGGTAACCTTTCAAATTACTGAATTTGTCATCAAAAATTCTAATCTGTCCTTGAGGCTAGAAACCCCTTGGTCATTCCTGTGACCAAGTTCTCTTCTATTCCCAACGCCACCACAACGATAGACAACCCCCCCTTAGAAGTCTCTTCTCGAGTTCAACTCTCATAGCCAAAAATCCAGTGCCTTGTTTTTATCTTTTTCTAATTGTAACTGTTCCTACCCAAGTAGACACAAATACCTATGCAAATCTCAGTCCATTGGCACCCCGACATTTTCATGATTATCTAACTCAGATCTGCCCCCAATCACAAAAAGAACTCCAGCAGCACCCATCTTTGCAAGATAATTAGAACAGCAACTATGTGGTGCTAGGAGATTTACTTCCCAAATACACTAAAAATCCACCTGAGTCCTGGCTTGAACAGGCAAATACAACAATCCCTGTGTGTGAATCCATTGATGGTAACCACCGAAACCAGAATGGTCTGGTGTATCTTTGTCTGTGGTGGTTATCATTCTCCTTGGGTCTCTAAATGTCTGGATGGCTGACACACAGCTGGGCAATACCTCTGAGGTTCCCTAACTGTGTCCCTAACAGTTCTCAAACAAACTAAGCCACCTCACTACTCAGCCCCCCTGAATTTACACTGTCAAGTTAGAAAGGACCTTCCAAGAAACTTTCAGGGTTCAGGATTTGCTTCCTTGCACAGGGCCCTACATCCTCGGCTAGGAATAAATGTAAATACGAATATGATCAGGAACCTGTCTTTAACTCTTGAAAATATTGCAGAATCTGCTAAGACAACAGCTGCCCAACAAAAATCCTTAGACTCTGTGGCCAAAGTTGTTCTTGATAATCAGATAGCCCTCAGTTACCTTTCAGCTGAGCAAGGATTATCTGTGCTGTGGTCAACACCACCTGCTGTACTGGATTAACACTTCTGGAGAAGTTGAAACAATTACACAGGATCACTATACGTGCCGCTTGGCTTAAAAAGGTGACTGCTTCAATGGGGCTCTTTCTTTGACTTACATGATTTTGATTGGGTTGGGTCTCGGGGACCATGGCTCCAAAGTGCACTCCAAACACTGAGAATTATTCTGCTTATAATAATCACAGTGGTCTCCCTGGCACACTACATTCCCTCAAAAGCTTTAAACGCGGGGCACCTGGGTGGCTCAGTCGGTTAAGCGTCTGCCTTGGGCTCAGGTCATGATCCCAGGGTCCTGGGATCGAGCCCCGCATCAGGCTCCTGCTTGGAAGGGAGTCTGCTTCTCACTCTGCTCCTCTCCCCCGCTCCTGCTCTCTCTCTCTCAAATAAATAAATAAAATATTTTAAAAAGCTTTAAATACAGATGTATAGCCAGGAACCACCAGGCAAATGATCTCCCTAAGACTGGAATGCCAAAAAACGAAAGAAGAAAATGACCACCTAGAAAATGGTGAACCTGGAGTCTGGACATGCGAATACCACAGAGATTCAGCCAAAAACATCCTGACCTGTGAAAATCACACAGGATCAGTAAAACCTGTGAGAACTCCCAGAGCGGTAGCTGAGAGGTGCACTAATGCCTTCAATTTTGATGACCTGTTTGTTGTGAGAAGGGAGAGGAAAAAAGAAAGGAACAATAGGCCCCAAATTGCCCCCGTGACAGCAAACCAAGGCTTAATTGCAGTTTCAGCCTCTCCCAGGAATGTGACTTTAGCCAGACTATCTGGAATTATCCCATCAGCACTAGTGAAGTATTCCGCATGACAGACCGCCACTCTTCCCACAAAGGAAGGTAACCTTTTCTAAAACAATCCACTCTGTTAAAA
Organism: Neomonachus schauinslandi; assembly: GCF_002201575.2. NCBI lineage: Eukaryota > Metazoa > Chordata > Mammalia > Carnivora > Phocidae > Neomonachus > Neomonachus schauinslandi. The sequence continues at coordinate 104,689,061 of NC_058411.1, forward strand.
ACTCTTTTTCCTCTTCCCTTCTGCCTAAAAAGCCCTTCCATTTTGCACAGCTCCTTGGTGCTCCTTTTCGGTTTGCTAGATGCGATGCTGTATGATTCATAAATCCTTAAATAAAGCCAATTTGATCTTTAAATTTACTTGGAAAAAAAAATTTTTTTTTTAACAAAGAGGAAGCTCTGATATTCCCAGCCAGCTGGTTGAGCTGCCTTAACTAGAGCTCAACAAGTAGACTATGAAGTCCTTAGACGCAGAAGCTATATTTTATTCATCTGTGAATAACACAGTAATTAGTTAAGAGCCTGCTTTGAATTCAGCCAGATTCTGGCTTGAATATTGATTCTACCACTTAATAACTGGGTAACCTTGGCCACTTAACCTCCCTAATCCTGTTTCATCGCCTGTAAAATGGGGATAATAATGCGTGACTCCATTAACTTGTGGAAATTAAATGTGACACTTGTATGTAATGCTTCTGGTACAGCTCAAAATACGAATGCTTGTTGAGTGCTTGGAAGAACTCTTTGTTGAGGGCTTGGAAGAACAGAGGCTTGCATCCAACCAAGGGTGTGTGATCTCAGAAGAAACTGTGCCTGAGTCTCCAAGTTTAAAGGAAAGTAGCTTTCCCAGAGCCTGCAAATGCCATAGAGTTGAGATTGAACAGATAGTGTTTACCTCAAGGAAATGGCTTGGTTTTCATTTTATCTGCATTGTTTGAATTTTCATATGGATTAAAAATACATGAAATTAAAAATAAATACGACTTTTTAAGAGGGGGAAAAATGCTGGGCTGGCAGGATTTCTGGCTTATTCGCTGAATCTTTTTTTTTTTTAATTTTATTTATTTGACACAGAGAGAGCAACAGCGAGAGAGGGAACACAACTAGGGGTAGTGGGAGAGGGAGAAGCAGGCTTCCCGCAGAGCGGGGAGCCCGACGCGGGGCTTGATCCCAGGACCCTGGGATCATGACCTGAGCGGAAGGCAGATGCTTAACGACTGAGCCACCCAGGCGCCCCTTATTCGCTGAATCTTTGAGCTCTTTTAGGAAAGCAAGAGCGAGGAACAGAAAACACTAATAATTACCCACCCAGCAGTCCCCATGCCCATAAGGACCTGGGGGTAGCAACAAAATCTAATGATCCTTCAGGGTTGGACCAATACTTTCTTGACAAGACTTCAGCTTCCACATAGTCCACACATCCTTATCTCCCTACGTCGTTTAGGCGGTTGCCACCTCTCCCTGCCCCCAGGCAATGGTGGGCAGGGGAGAGACCGAGGCGGGCCTGGAGCACCCCTCTCGCGGCCCCCTCCGGCTCTCAGCCGCTAGGGCGTTTCCGGTGCCCCTCGGGGCGCTCTGGAGGCTGCCAGGGGTGCCCAGGAGCCCGCGTAGACCAGGCCGCCCGGCCGAGGGGGCGGGCCCGGAGCCGCGGCCTCGCTTCCGCCCGCGCCGCGCCGCGCCCGCCACCTCCCGGCCGCTCGCCCGGGCCCGCCCCGCGGGGCCCGGAGCCGTGACCCGCCGAGCACCGCCAGCATGCTGCAGAAGCGGGAGAAGGTGCTGCTCCTGAGGACCTTCCAGGGCCGGACGCTGCGGATCGTGCGGGAGCACTACCTGCGGCCCAGCGTG